>NC_086448.1:130050569-130305569 GCF_028390025.1 Pseudophryne corroboree
GGTCCTGGTGACCACGGATGCCAGCCTGCGAGGCTGGGGAGCAGTCACACAGGGAAGGAATATCCAGGGCTTATAGTCTAGCCTGGAGACGTCACTTCACATAAATATCCTAAAGCTAAGGGCCATTTACAATGCTCTAAGCTTAGCAAGACCTCTGCTTCAAGGTCAGCCGGTGTTGATCCAGTCGGACAACATCACGGCAGTCACCCACGTAAACAAACAAGGGTGGCACAAGAAGCAGGAGCAATGGCAGAAGCTGCAAGGATTTTTCGCTGGGCGGAAAACCATGTGATAGCACTGTCAGCAGTATTCATTCCGGGAGTGGACAACTGGGAAGCAGACTTCCTCAACACGACCTCCACCCGGGAGAGGTGGGGACTTCACCCAGAAGTCTTCCACATGATTAAAAACCGTTGGGAAAAACTCGACAGGTATTGCGCCAGGTCAAGGGACCCTCAGGCAATAGCTGTAGACGCTCTGGTAACACCGTGGGTGTACCAGTCAGTGTATGTGTTCCCTCCTCTGCCTCTCATACCCAAGGTACTGAGATTGATAAGATGGAGAGGAGTAAGCACTATATTCGTGGCTCCGGATTGGCCAAGAAGGAATTGGTAACCGGAACTTCAAGAGATGCTCACGGAGGATCCGTGGCCTCTACCTCTAAGAAGGGACCTGCTCCAGCATGGACCCTGTCTGTTCCAAGACTTACCGCGGCTGCGTTTGACGGCATGGCGGTTGAACGCCGGATCCTGAAGGAAAAAAGGCATTCAGGATGAAGTCATCCCTATCCTGATCAAAGCCAGGAAGGATGTAACCGCAAAACATTATCACCGTATTTGGCGAAAATATGTTGCGTGGTGCGAGGCCAGTAAGGCCCGACGGAGGAAATTCAACTGGGTCGATTCCTACATTTCCTGCAAACAGGAGTGTCTATGGGCCTGAAATTGGGGTCCATTAAGGTTCAAATTTCGGCCCTGTCAATTTTCTTCCAAAAAGAACTAGCTTCAGTCCCTGAAGTTCAGACGTTTGTAAAAGGGGTACTGCATATACAGCCTCCTTTTGTGCCTCCAGTGGCACTTTGGGATCTCAATGTAGGTTTTGGTTTTCAAAAGCCACATTAGGTTGAACCACTTAAATCTGTGGAGTTAAAATATCTCACATGGAAAGTGGTCATGCTGTTGGCCCTGGCCGGGGCCAGGCGCGTGTCAGAATTGGCGGCTTTATCCTGTAAAAGCCCTTATCTGATTTTCCATTCGGACAGGGGGAATTGAGGACTCGTCCTCAGTTTCTCCCTAAGGTGTTTTCAGCGTTTCACCTGAACCAACCTATTGTGGTGCCTGCGGCTACTAGGGACTTGGAGGACTCCAAGTTGCTAGATGTTGTCAGGGCCCTGAAAATATCCAGGACGGCTGGAGTCAGGAAAACTGACTCGCTGTTTATCCTGTATGCACCCAACAAGCTGGGTGCTCCTGCTTCTAAGCAGACTATTGCTCGTTGGATTTGTAGTACAATTCAGCTTGCACATTCTGTGGCAGGCCTGCCACAGCCAAAAAATCTGTAAATGCCCACTCCACAAGGAAGGTGGGCTCATCTTGGGCGGTTGCCCGAGGGGTCTCGGCTTTACAACTTTGCCGAGCAGCTACTTGGTCAGGAGCAAATACGTTGTAAAATTCTACAAAATTGATACCCTGGCTGAGGAGGACCTGGAGTTTCTCTCAATTGGTGCTGCAGAGTCATCCGCACTCTCCCACCCGTTTGGGAGCTTTGGTATAATCCCCATGGTCCTTACGGAGTCCCCAGCATCCACTTAGGACGTTAGAGAAAATAAGAATTTACTTACCGATAATTCTATTTCTCATAGTCCGTAGTGGATGCTGGGCGCCCGTCCCAAGTGCGGATTGTCTGCAATACTGGTACATAGTTATTGTTACCAAAAAGATCGGGTTATTGCTGTAGTGAGCCATCTTTTCTAGAGGCTCCTCTGTTATCATGCTGTTAACTGGGTTCAGATCACAAGTTATACGGTGTGATAGGTGTGGCTGGTATGAGTCTTACCCGGGATTCAAAATCCTTCCTTATTGTGTACGCTCGTCCGGGCACAGTATCCTAACTGAGGCTTGGAGGAGGGTCATAGGGGGAGGAGCCAGTGCACACCAGCTAGTCCTAAAGCTTTCTTTAGATGTGCCCAGTCTCCTGCGGAGCCGCTAATCCCCATGGTCCTTACGGAGTCCCCAGCATCCACTACGGACTATGAGAAATAGAATTATCGGTAAGTAAAATCTTATTTTTACGTATTTTGGAATAAATGCCTACCATAATGAGATATCATGGTGATGGGACCTAAGTCTAAGCACAGAATGCATTTATGTTTTATATACACCTTATACACACAGCCTGAAGGTAATTTTAGCCAATATTTTTAATAACTTTATGTATTAAACAATGTGTGTGTACATTTACACAATTAATTTATGTTTCATATACACCTTATACACACAGCCTGAAGGTCATTTAATACAATATTTTTAATAACTTTGTGTATTAAACAAAGTTTGTGTACATTGAGGCATCAGAAAACAAAGGTTTCACTATCTCACTCTCGCTCAAAAAAATTCCGTATTTCGGAATATTCGGTATTTTGGAATATTTGGATCAGGGTCGGACTGGGGTACAGGGGAAACCACCGGTGGGCCCCACTGCCTGGGGGCCCACCCCCTCTTCTAGGGATCAGGTTCCAGACTGAGCACTTGAGTTATACACTATACATAAGTTACCTTATACTGCAGGACTATGGTGTATTCACTACAGTACATTGCTGTTATTAATCTGGTACACTTCCATGTATTCACTAGCATGTTTTCTGTATATATTTATCAAGGGGCCCAGACCATACACTAATGGTTTGCCAAGCCTGTAAACATGGGCCCCTACCACTGCATTTCCCCGGTGGGCCCTTCATGCCCCAGTCTGACACTGATTTGGATATAGGATACTCCACCTGTACTGTAATATAGTTTGCTATAAGTGTCCAATAATTCTCCTGACTGCCGACCTGGAACCATTATTAAGCAAATCCGATGCATTGTTCTTTGTTAAAGCTGGACTGTGCAGCGAGGGACAATAGTGGGCGTTTTTTAAACAAACCAATATTTAAAAAAATAGTGTCCCTATGAGGGTTGTGTCACAGTGGCAGTTTTGCAGCAATGTTATGAACCCATACACAGTAGAACTCTTTATTTTATTTTATTTTTTTATATGCAATCATTTACATTTTATTTTCATTGTCTATAGTATGTAATCTGTCTGTATCATGGATAAACAAGAGGAGCATTGTGTACTGTCGGATACGATCTGAATTGCGCAGTTTCGGAGTTGCCAGTTCACCAGCATAATAAAGCAATGCGCAGCAACATTGGCAATAAAATTCAAACAACGTTGCCTAGTGTCAGGTGTTGCTCCTTGTAAGACCTGTAATTCACAAGGCCTGTGACATAGGACCTCACTGAGTGTTGGATGTTTTATACAGGGGGGGGATAGCTTTTTCATAATTATTTCAAATGTTCCTTTAAGGCAGCTATTGCAACCTCGGAACCTAAATAGTTTTAATGTGGGTTTTGCTTGTTTACCTCCTCCACATCTATATATTGGGAATGGAGGAATATACAAACTGTATATAGAGAACCTGGTCCATGTCCGTCCTGCCATCTTTCCAGCAAGAGATCACTTGTAATGGTGATGTAATGCTAGATGACATGCCAGTAAGCAATAGAGCACTATTGTATGGTATCACTCTGTCTTGACACACTACGCCACCCCCGTATGGCTGGACTTTCTCTTGGTGATGTCAAAGCAATGTTTTCCAGGAAACCTTCTTCCTGTTAGGATCCATAGCACAGGTGCAAATGTAATAGCCTGTGACTTGCAGGCATCGGCCAGTTTCCGCTGAGTCTTGCTGATGTTGTTTAATTGCCATTTAAAACATTGGGCAGACTTGATGGAAACTTGCGGATGCCTGCAAGTCGCAGGCTATTGCTTTTACCCCATATAGGCTGATTCGGAGTCTCAGGCAATTCCGATATTTGCACAAATAGTCGAAGTTCAGCTGCGCATGCAGCGAAGGGCCTGATTCAGACTTGTGCGGAAACCTGATTTTTCTATAGTTGAGTGCCATGCGCCTGAGTTGCGCTGAATATGTACTGAGAGGGTCGCAGAGAGGACTTATTTGCAGAGTGATAGGGAGCTTTTAGAGGCGGTAACAGGGAGTTGGCGGTAAGCATGCAGGCGAGCCAGGACCCTTTATAGTGGCGTGTCTCAGCCTGCGACTGCAAACCCGTACACACTTACAATATCTCCAGCTTCTCACTTCCTGTGCCCATAGGGATACACAGATAATTGACTGATCTGCGGCAGACACTGCGTCTTTGTATGCAGCCGCTGGGAAACGCAAAGCCAATGGTGGGCGTCTCAATATAAATCTAGGCAGCTGCGGCATTTGCATAATTTCACACAGTCACTGTGTACACATTCGCAGCTGCGGCGGCTTAGCGTACAACGCTAAATCATGCCCTAAGTTGCTAAAAAGTGGCACAGTGCATGTGTCCCATGGTGTGCATGCAAAGAGGTGCTGCAGCAATGTGTGTCCCATGGCGTGCATACAAAGAGGTGCTGCAGCAATGTGTGTCCCATGGCGTGCATACAAAGAGGCGCTGCAGCAGTGGAGACACACCGTGTCCGAAGGGTCTTAAAAATGCGCTGGGCATTCCTGGGATGTGACTATTTAGATAGGGCGATGCTCTGTCTTTCAGGCGTTTTGTGTCCATGTCGCTAAACTGGTTGCAAAGTCAGACGTTTAATCACATTGGAAGCCACCCTCTGACGGAGAGTCTGCACCTAGCATGGGGCTGGTGCTGGTTCCCATTGTACCACCAATGGTTGCAACTAAAAACGCTCCAAGTGGTATGCAGTATCTAAAGACGCT
Source organism: Pseudophryne corroboree (assembly GCF_028390025.1). Taxonomy (NCBI): domain Eukaryota; kingdom Metazoa; phylum Chordata; class Amphibia; order Anura; family Myobatrachidae; genus Pseudophryne; species Pseudophryne corroboree. The sequence goes on from NC_086448.1 coordinate 130,055,548, forward strand.
CAGAGCGGTTTTCTCAGTCCTTTCACATACAGATGCACGCTTATACACCAGCTGCAGATACAACTATGGCAATAAAAGCTAAAGCAGTCACAGGAGTGTGCGACTCTGAATCCACTCTATAAGGTCTTTGTTATTTGGGCAGTACGGATGGTGTAATGGTTAGCGTTACTGCCTCACAGCACTGAGGTCATGGGTTCCATTCCCACCATGGCCCTAACTGTGTGGAGTTTGTATATTCTCCCCGTACTTGCGTAGGTTTCCTCTGGGTGCTCCAGTTTCCTCACAATCAAAAAAATATACTGGTAGGTTAATTGGTTACCAACAACATTCCTAGTGTGTGTGCGTGTATGTGGTAGAGAACCATGTGAATGGCCAAATAATATCTGTAAAGCGCTGCGGAATATGTGTGCGCGCTATATAAATAACTGGTGGTAAATAATAATTAAATAAATAAATAAATTATGTCTCCAGTAATCGAGAAGACCTGAAAATGTACATTTTATACACACTTGCTGTTATGGAAACAGTGTTGGAATAATATACTGTAGTTATACATATTGCAACAACTGTATTTGTTTTATTCTGTGTTTTTGTTTTTTTAAGCTTTTTTTTTACCGATAACAAGCTACAAAAGGCAGAAATCTATAAGTAACGGTTGTTTCTCTGAGTGTACAAACACTACACAGGTAGTGCCTTATAGTCGGGAATTGACGTCATGACCTCGGGGTCATGAGCCATTAATGTATTTGGCTTTACTTTGCAGAAATTTTGTTTCTGTGTTAATTTCTTATATAAATTTGTTGGTTGCTGATTTGTCTTTCAGGCTTTGTGTCTGTGGATATCCTCGCCAGCATGCAAGAAAATACACTGGTGTCAGGAACAGGATACAGGTCCCCTCTGAGTTCATGGTGCAGCTTCTAACGGGCATTTACTACTCATTGTAAGGTTCCACCCATGTGATGTTATCTGTGTATTTCCATATATATATATATATATGATGAGTAAATGCTGCTTCCTCTTTCTCATCTATGGTTCGCTGCTTGGCACCAAAATGCCATCTGGAAATTTTATCGGTTCATAAATTTAAAGGATTTGTACTATATTTAATTATGTGTTTATTAAAACAAAATATTCAACACCTAGGCAACCTTGCCTACCAGGCCACAGGGACTCATTAAGGGTAGCCCTGCAGCAGCCCTCAATGGTTATGTTCGGTAGCATTTTTGACACCTACATACAATAAAGGAAGCATTCCTGATACATATTATGTAGGGAACACTACAGAGAGCATTTTCGAGACTGATGTACAACACAGAGTGCATTCCGGTAACTGATTTAAAATGCAGAGTGCTTTTTAGAGACTGTCATGTAAAACAGATATTGTTGTGGAACTTTTTTTTTTAATTCAGGCCCAAGGTGCATGCTCCAGTTTACCACTGAAGGGCTAAAATTGTGCTTAGGGGCTTGGTACTTGGACCCTCTCCTAAAGGTGAAAGGCTCTTTAGGCAAGAAAAAGGAATCTTCAGGTCCCAATTTGCCAAAGCTAAGGGAGACCCCTAGTCATCCCCAATCTTTAGGGTCAAAAGGACCCTTAGCACACAGCAGTGCTTGTGTTCTTCCTAAGGTTGGCCAAAGGTTCCCCTCAAGGATCTGAATCTGCAGTTCTCCCCCTACTGAGGGAGCATACAAAAACTTGGAGATGATGGTCCATAAGGGTCTCAACCCAAAATGCCTACAAGAATATGAGGAACTCACGCAAGCGCACGCTCTCTCCACTTTTTCACTCCACACTTCTCCACACAACCACTGACTGCTCTTTGCTCCCAGGAGTTGTAGTTTTTAATGCTTTAATGGCGTACCAGTAGACTGGATCCAGTGCAATCATATCTCACTGGATTGTGCCCTGCATCCTCAGTGACGTCCCCCATGTCACAGCATTCTAGCCTTTAGCGTAATCGGCCTAATGCTTGATCAGGCATAGGGTGTATATCGCTTCCTGAGATACAGAAGTTCTTGTAGAATTACCAGTTTTTCAGTGGCTACTGTTCTAAAATGATGGTATAGTAACAGCTTGGGGATATCTTTTATGTTGAGCAGATGCCATTATTAAGCATGTTTGAGCTTGTTACACATAGGCGCCATGTATGTGCCCAATGTGTACCTGGTCTGCAGACACCACTCTGTAAACCCAGCATACAAAGTATATCAAATCTGTTACAGTCCACATTTGCAATTGCACAGGTATACAGTGATGATCGGAGTGTTCATTGGACAGACCATGTGTGCAATGTGACTTTATTTGCATTGTGGTGTTAATATATGTGTACTATCATCACATGCCTTGGTGATCGATATACAGAACAGAGGACTGCTGTATAAAAAAAATCATTTATACAGACTTATTGGGAGACCTTTGCAGAAATTAGGTGCTAGGGTCTTTGGCGCCCCCTGCAAACTTTAAATTTGTGACCTACCTCCCATACTTTTTAAAGGAACATTGCATGCCGAAAAAGAGGTGTGGTCTTGCAAGGAAGGGGCATGACCACACAGTAGTACTCAAATTCAAATTATGCCACACAGTAGAATGATCTTATCCACATTAAACGCAGTAGTGCCCCTGATTCATCTCACACCATATAGTAGTGTCTCTTATTCACTTTATGCTACACAGTAGTACCCATTATACAGTGCCCACAGTAGTTCCCCTTATACACATAATATCCACAGTAGTACCGCGAATATACATAATGCCTACAGTAGTTATGCCCCTTACACATAATGCCCACAATTAAGTTTGCAAACGCATGCGTTAAAAGTGCTACATACTTCACTGCTGAATATCTCTGTAGTCGCCTTCAAAGTGCTTCCCTTGGGAATCTATGCACAGATGCCAGCGCCTAGTCCACTCTTCAAAGCAATTTTGGAACTGGTTTTGGAAAATGGCCTTCAGAGTTGCTGTCTTATTACTCCTGATGTTATCAGAATGCCTTAATTTCAATATTTCCTTTATCTTCAGGAACCAAAAAAGTAAATGGGGGCTAGATCTGGTGAATAGCGAGGTTATATCCAACATAGCTAAAAACTACCTCGCAGACTGTGCCGTGTGAGCAGGTGGATTGTCGTGTTGCAAGATCCATGAGTGGTTGGCAAAACGTTTGGGTTGTTTTTGTGTAACTTTATCACGCAGTCTCTTCAGTACTTCCAAATGGTAAACTTGGTTGACTGGTGTGCTCCTGACAGTCAGCCAACGATTTTTACGCACAAATTGATGAACCTTTGCAGTGTTTTCTTCAGCTCTGCTCGTTGCTGGCCAGCCTGATCTCTCATCAGTGACACTTTCTCTTGTCTCAGAAAAACGTTTCACCCACTTGTAAACTGTTGTTTTCGTCATAGCATTATCCCCGAACAATTTGCACTACCACCTCTCTGATTTTGCTTCCACTCTTGCCAAGTTTAACAAGAAATGTAATGTTTATTTGTTGCTCTAATTTAAGCTCTGACATTCACGCAATGGCACACGAAAACCCTTAAAATAATAGACCCCACTCAGGAAGAGTCTACCGTAGATCAACACCACATATGTTAACGTCCTAAAACCATACTGAGGTTTCTTTACAGTGCTCCCATGGCAAGCACGTGGTGGCAAACTTAATTGTCAGACCTTGTGTGTGTGTGTATGTCCAGCATGCGTATGTGTGTGTATGTGTATATATATATATATAGTATATGTGTGTGTGTGTATGTGTATATATATATATATATATATATATATATATATATATATATATATATATATATATAAATTGTGTGTATGTGTGTGTGTGTGTATATATATATATATATATATATATATATATATATATATATATATATATGTGAAAGGGGGGATAAGGGTTTCAGCGACCAACAGTGTCTAATACAATAAGATATAAATATGAGGAGACTTAGTGGATACGTATAAAATAATAGAACATTTATTTATACAATATAAAAATAATTAGTATCAAGGTGGGTTTAAAAGCCGGGAATCTAATACAAAATATAAAATAAAAGGACAGCTAAAAAACTACATAAATTGCATGTAATAAAAGACAATAAATAATTAATTAAATATCGGATAAAAGAGTGCTGCTTATCTTTTAAGTGGAGAGTCAATTGAGGTACACCCAACGCGTTTCGTCGCTCAGACTTCATCAAGGGGTATGGGACCACTGAACAGACACTCCTTTTTATAGCACATGTAATTAGAAATGGATGATTGTGACATCACTTCCTGTGGGGAACTAATAATACTGTTCGGTGTAAATTTTTTAGCATAAGCATATGATAGAGAGCAGAGTAGTAACCTCAGTGCACTAAATGAATTGTAAAAACGAGCTGTAGAATATAAGTTATAGTTAAAGAAAGTCCGGGGACGGGTCCGACGTCACTTCCGCCCCACTTCCTTTAGCCGAATCTTCTTATTGCGCATGTGCGATTGCGCCACGCTTCCGGTCAGCGGATCCGTGTGTTGATGCTTTAGTCGTCGCGTCACTTCCTGTCTCGGGTGTTGTTGACGTCTGTGGCATGTATAGGCTGTGGTGGGTTGTCATTCATCGTAGCGGCCATTTTATAGAAGTCTTTAAGTATCTACGACATATTGCAGTGCTAAGTTCCATTGTATCTCGTCCGAGATTTTCGTCTGGATAAAGTATGGGTTGAGGCAGACTGTCAGTCATTGCGGCGGCCATCTTATTGGAGTCTTTGGTATCAGGACATATGATAGTGCTGAGTTCAATTGCGGAAACAGCTCGCACATATAAAAATAAAGAAATGCATATATTAGTGTCTCTTTGATTGAATTTTAATAATTGTTATACTGTTGTCTAATAGTTTACTTCTGGGAGAACTGGTAATAATCTAGGTGGAATTTGTTACAAAAACGGGGTATTTCTATCTATATAGTGATATGGGTTATTCCTGGAAATAATCCATACAATAATATTTTTATATAGTTTGATCTCATATTATGGCATATATCAGGATAAGTTGGACCCATTTTGGTCTTAAGTGGGGCATAGTATATTCTAAGGTATCCAACCTAAAAGCATGGAGAGTAAGAATAATTTAAAAAGAGGTGATGGTGAATAAAGATGTACATTTTAAAAATTAAAATATAAGTTAAAAATTATGAGTGCTTATTTATTAAATTATGTGGAATAGTGTAAAGAAAGGGATAGCTAGTGAAGTCATAGTAGTGATAATCAGTCATATATAAGTTATTAGTGATTAATTATAGAGAAAGTGTATCCGTGTATGACTGATACTCGGAATTAAAATGATAGACCTCAGTGCTGTGGTGATTTATACACATATACATGTGGTATTATTATTAAAAGCCTGACAAGGCTCGTTCTCTTACAGTACCCAATCTTCGCAAGTGGTTACCCACTTGGTACTGGTTGGGCCCAACACTGCTTAGCTTCCAAGATCGGGCGGGATTGGGCGTGAGGCCAGTGCGGTATGACTGTACCATATGATAAAATTAGTCCGGCACAAACTATTAAAAGTTTTTATTAGGATCATACATATATTATATACAGAGTTTTATATATAGTGATATTTACATAGAGGAGTGAATTGTGCTTGGAAAAAGAAGAAGTAGCTTATCTGTGGTCGGAGGATTTTAGAGGGGGGTACTTCTCTCATAAAAATGGGGCGATCTCATATCCCTCGTTGAAGCCCATGGGGTGTGTAGTTTTCAGATGGAATATCCAGAACATCATCTCTCTTTGGGAGAGCTTCTTAGCCAAATCTCCACCCCTCTCGCCACTGGTCACGTGTTCGATGGCTTTAAAGGTCATCTCTTCTGGATTGGAATTGTGTTTCAATTTGAAGTGTCTGTACAGCAGATGGGTCTCTACTTTGTTTTTGATACTCCGTACATGTTCTTGTATCCTAGTTTTCAAGGTTCTTTTTGTTTTACCCACATATTTCTTGTGGCATGTGCATTCTAGTAAGTAGATTACTGATGTGATATTGCAGTTCATGAATTCTTTAATTTTAAATTCTTGAGTGCTGTCCGTATTGCAGAAAGTTTTTCTATTAGGATTGAGTAATTTGCAGATGTTGCAGTGTCCACACTTATAGGATCCAATGCATTTAGGGAGAGAGTTAGGGTTTCCCTCTGGTGGGATTTCTCGTAACATGCTAGGTGCGAGGATGTCTTTCAAGTTGCGTGATTTCCGGAAAACAAGTTCTGGTTGGGGTGGAAGAAGGTTTTTTAAGATGGGGTCCATCAAGAGTATGTCCCAGTGATTTCTTAATGAAGTCCTGATAGTCTGTTCGTGACAACTGTAGGTGGTTATGAAGGATAGCGACTCTTTCTTTGCCGTGTTATCCTTGTATGTCAACAAATTCTCTCTCTAAGTTTCTCGTCTTCGTATGTATATATAATAAAAACCTTGATGAAACTTGTTGGCCTGTCCCTAATTGACCTCCTCGCAAAGATAAGAACTACCTCCTATGTATTGCTATGATCAAGTACTGCTTTTTAATTAGTGTTTTTGGGGATTATATGGTATTTGCTTCTGTTTCTATGCTGTTTTTTTAACACTTTTTATGTTTTTAAAAAAAGAAAAAGCCAGCTAGAGACGCGACGGCCCATAGGCTTCTATAGAGTAACGTTACCCTTTGCATCAGAAACTTAGTGACTGAGGGGGTTAGTGCATACGGTAAAAGCTGTAAAGCCCTGAAAAAATTTTTATTTTATTTTTTACAGCATTTTCCCATTAGTACATCTTGCCGATTATGTATTAATAAATTCTGTATGTTCACCTTTAGAAAAACGTCTTTTATACTTATTGAAATATAAAGTATAACACCAGTGGTTTCCAATACCCTTATTCACCTTTTTCTATCTATATAATATAGTAAGCAGATACGGCGGCACTCAAATCATAGACTGCAACCTGTCTTTATTATCTGAGTGCCGCTGCTACTGCTTACTGTGTTTTGCCCAACTGCTAACAAATTTGCTGCTGCGATCAACTCATTGTGGCCAGGCAAGGTGGTCAGTTGGAGGCGGGGCAGTCAGAGATAAGCCTGCAGTGCTGAGTGTCCTCCTTGCTGTAGCCGGGCAGAGTGGTTCCGCCTCCAGTTACAACTGACAGAACTGCGTTCCGCTCTGTTCCAGCCCGCTTTAACCCCTGGTGGGAGGAAATTGGAGTACCCAGAGGAGAGCCACACAAGCACAGGGAAGAATATACACTGTGGTGGGATTTGAACCCAAGACCTCAGTGCTGTCCAACTTTAACTGTAAATCTATTGCCACAAGCTGAAACTGCAAAAGAGGCCATCTTAGGACACATTTACATAGCCATGTGTGCAAATAATATTGTATAATTTAAACCTAATTTGTTATATTTTCTGTACAAATGCATTTCAACTGTTTGTATAAATTCCTGTTTATAAATGTCTGTCACTAAACATCTGTTCCATAATGATTGCAAATACATGACACATTCTCTTACCGATGTATTGGCATCAGAAATAGGAGCTTTGGAGAGATAAAGTATTGTAGCCATAGTAACCAGCATGCCCAGGTAACCACAGCCATATATGGTATGAGTGGGTGGGGGACACAAATCACTCTTCCGTGCAGCTTTGCTAATCTAGTCAAGGCCATATGTAAGGCGGGGGGGCGAACAATGGGTAATAATGTGGCATGAATAAATTGTGTTCACTGTTAATTATGGCACTCGGATGTGGTATTAAGTGAAACCTGAGTTAACTACTTGATGCCCAAGTTTTTATGAAATTGTCCATTTTCTCTGCAATCATCCTTGCATGTTTCTGCTGTCAATGTTAAATCAAATTTGTACATTGATTTTAAAATTTCCTTCATAAATGATCTGCTTGATGCAGTAACATGGCATATGATCGTAATCTAGAAACGCCACAAGATGAATTGCACAACAACAGAAATAGTACAGCTTCACATGTGCACACACCAAAGACACAAATTTCTACACGTGAAGTCCATCTCCTCTTACATATCCAGACTTTCCAGTTATATATATATGGCACTTTACTCTATAGTTAACCTGACCTAATACCTTCATACAGAGATGGTTGGAGACCACCATCATTTCCAAGGAAACTCTGACAGACTACTTACCTTGACTTGCTGTTGGGAAAAGTCTTTGCTTCTGGTAAAGGATGTTAAGGTGCATACACACTGGGCGATTTTGAGCTCAAAGTAGCTAATTTTTGGTCAGGCGATGAGTGCTGATGTGCGCTCCCGCATCACCTAGGGTTACCACCTCATCCCTTTCATTCTGTACACATTAATTACACAGGTTCTGTGGCTGATTAAAACCAGGTGACATGGAGTCTTGAAGTCAGCCAGCCACAGAACCTGTGTAATTAATGTGTACAGAATGAAAGGGATGAGGTGGTAACCCTAGCAACATCGCTGGCCACCGCTGCCGTCCGTCAGCCTGTTTTACCGGCCGAGTGAACCACTTTCCACAGTCTCCTACTGTGGAAAGTGGTTCACCACCATGAAAATCGCTGGGTTCGGGTGAAAATCGCTCAATGTGTATGTACTGTGCGATTTTTCCAGCCAGCGATTTTCACATCATTGCTCAGCATACACACTGGGCAACAACGCCCAGTGTCTATGCACCTTAAAGCTTATATACGAAAAATGCAATATCTAAAGACTCTCATAACAAATACATACAATAACATGTTTTCTCTTACGTCCTAGAGGATGCTGGGGACTCCGTAAGGACCATGGGGTATAGACGGGCTCCGCAGGAGATAGGGCACCTGAAAAGAACTTTGACTATGGGTGTGCACTGGCTCCTCCCTCTATGCCCCTCCTCCAGACCTCAGTTAGATCTTGTGCCCAGAGGAGAATGGGTGCACTGCAGAGAGCTCTCCAGAGTTTTCTGTTGAAGAAGAATTTTGTTAGGTTTTTTATTTTCAGGGAGTCCTGTTGGCAACAGGCTCCCTGCATCGTGGGACCGAGGAGAGAGAAGCAGAGCTGGCTTGTCAAGTTGGGCACTGCTTCTAAGGCTACTGGACACCATTAGCTCCAGAGGGAGTCGGAACACAGGTCTCACCTGGGGTTCGTCCCGGAGCCGCGCCGCCGTCCTCCTCACAGATGCCGAAGATAGAAGCCGGATAGAGAAGGCAGAAGACATCTTAGGCGTCAGAAGACATCAGATCTTCATGAGGTAAGGCGCGCAGCGGTAAGCTGCGCACCATTGCTCCCAGTCACACACACACAGAGCAGCACTGAAGGGTGCAGGGCGCAGGGGGGGGGCGCCCTGGGCAGCAATAAACCTCACATTTGGGCAAATACAGTTTGATTAGGCTGCGGAGGCAGTAAATCTATGATCCCCCGCCATTTTTATTGAAAAATCACTGGGACCGAAGCCCGCCGTCAGGTGGGCGGGGCTTGATCCTCAGCACTAACCAGCGCCATTTTCTCCACAGAAGCTGCATGAGGAAAACGCTGGCTCCCTGGTCTCTCCCCTGCTGAACTTCACAGGCTGGAAAAAAGAGGAGGGGGGCACATTAGCGACGCAGTGAGTGGGAATTGGCATATTATATACAGAAAAGCGCTATCTGGACATATTTTTCCAGTGTTTTTAAGCGCTGGTGTGTGCTGGCATACTCTCTCTCTGTCTCTCCTTAGGGCCTGGTTGGGGTTTTGTCCCCTTATAGGTTAATCCCTGTGTGTGTGGGGTGTCGGTACGTGTGTGTCATGTCTGAGGCGGAAGGCTTCTCCAAGGAGGAGGTGGAGCAAATGAGTGGTGTGTCCCCGTCTGTTGTGCCGACTCCAGATTGGATGGACATGTGGCATATGTTGAATGCAAGTGTGGCATCTTTACATAAAAGGCTTGATAAGGCTGAATTAGGGGGGACATCAGGGGGTCAATCCTCAGATTGGACCGACGCACAGGGCCCGTCGGGGTCTCAAAAGCGTCCCTTAACACAAGACACTACTACCGACACGGATTCTGATTCCAGTGTCGACTATGACGAAGTAAAATTGCACCCTAGGGTGACTAAAACCATTCAGTGTAAGATTGTGGCAATAAGGGATGTGTTGCATATTGTGGATGAACCCTCGGTCCCCGACACAAGGGTACACATGTTTAAGGAAAAGAAACAGATTATTAATTTTCCCACATCTCATGAATTAAATGAATTCTTTGGAAAAGCTTGGGAGACTCTGGATAAGAGACCGCAGATCCCCAAAAGAATTTATATGGCATACCCATTCCCTAAGCAGGACAGGGAGATTTGGGAATCACCCCCCACTGTGGACAAGGCCCTGACGCGCTTGTCCAAGAAAGTGGCGCTACCGTCTCCTGACACAGCGGCCCTTAAGGACCCTGCAGATCGCAGGCAAGAAACTACCTTAAAGTGTATTTATTCTCATACGGGTGCTGTGCTAAGACCGACAATTGCGTCGGCATGGGTGTGTAGCGCAATTGCAGCTTGGACAGATGAGCTGACAGATCAATTTGATAATATGGATAAGGATACTATATTCCTAACTCTAGCCCATATTAAAGACGCAGTCTTATTTATGAGGGATGCTCAAAGGGACATTGGATTGCTAGCTTCTAGGGCCAATGCCATGTCTGTCTCAGCGAGAAGATCCTTATGGACTCGCCAATGGACGGGTGATGAGGATTCCAAAAAACATATGGAAGTACTACCCTATAAGGGTGATGTATTGTTTGGGGATGGGCTGACGAACCTGGTTTCCACAGCTACAGCAGGTAAATCAAATTTCTCTGACGTCCTAGTAGATGCTGGGAACTCCGTAAGGACCATGGGGAATAGCGGCTCCGCAGGAGACTGGGCACAACTAAGAAAGATTTAGGACTACCTGGTGTGCACTGGCTCCTCCCTCTATGCCCCTCCTCCAGACCTCAGTTAGAATTTTGTGCCCGGCCGAGCTGGTTGCACACTAGGGGCTCTCCTGAGCTCTTAGAAAAGAAAGTATAATTTAGGTTTTTTATTTTCAGTGAGATCTGCTGGCAACAGACTCACTGCTACGAGGGACTGAGGGGAGAAGAAGCGAACCTACCTGCTTGCAGCTAGCTTGGGCTTCTTAGGCTACTGGACACCATTGGTTCCAGAGGGATCGAACACAGGCCCAGCCTCGGTCGTCCGCTCCCGGAGCCGCGCCGCCGTCCCCCTTGCAGAGCCAGAAGCAAGAAGAACGTCCAGGAAATCGGCGGCTGAAGACTCCGGTCTTCATTAAGGTAGCGCACAGCACTGCAGCTGTGCGCCATTGCTCCCCATGCACACCACACACTCCGGTCACTGATGGGCGCTGGGGGGGGGGGGGGGGGTGCCCTGGGCTGCAATAAGAGTACCTTAGCTTGGCAAAAAAAACACATAATATGGTCAGTAAGACTATATATGTGTAAAATCCCCTGCCAAAAATATCCTGAAAAAAGCGGGAGAAGTCCGCCGAAAAGGGGGCGGGGCTATCTCCCTCAGCACACTGGCGCCATTTCCTCTCACAGCTCCGCTGGAAGGACTCTCCCAAGGCTCTCCCCTGCAGTTTCCAGGCTCAATAGGGTAAAAAAGAGAGGGGGGGCACTAAATTTAGGCGCAAACTGTGTATTATAGCAGCTATAGGGGAAAAATCACTGTGCGTATCCCTGCATTATATAGCGCTCTGGTGTGTGCTGGCATACTCTCTCTCTGTCTCCCCAAAGGACTTTGTGGGGTCCTGTCCTCAGACAGAGCATTCACTGTGTGTGTGCGGTGTGTCGGTACGGCTGTGTCGACATGTTTGATGAGGAGGCTTATGTGGAGGCGAAGCAGGTGCCGATAAATGTGATGTCACCCCCTGCGGGGTCGACACCTGAATGGATGGACATGTGGAAGGAATTACGCGACAGTGTCAACTCCTTACATAAAAGGTTTGACGACATAGCAGATGTGGGACAGCCGGCTACTCAGCCCGTGCCTGCCCAGGCGTCTCAAAAGCCATCAGGGGCTCTAAAACGCCCACTACCTCAGATGGCAGACACAGATGTCGACACGGATACTGATTCCAGTGTCGACGACGATGAGACTAGTGTACATTCCAATAGAGCCACTCGTTATATGATTACGGCAATGAAAAATGTGTTACACATTTCTGATATTACCCCAGGTACCACAAAAAAGGGTATTATGTTTGGGGAGAAAAAGCTACCAGTGGTTTTTTCCCCATCTGATGAATTAAATGAAGTGTGTGAAGAAGCGTGGGCTTCCCCCGATAAAAAAACTGGTAATTTCTAAAAAGTTACTAATGGCGTACCCTTTCCCGCCAGAGGACAGGTCACGTTGGGATCCATCCCCTAGGGTGGATAAAGCGCTCACACGTCTGTCAAAAAAGGTGGCACTACCGTCTCCGGACACGGCCGCCCTTAAGGAGCCTGCAGATAGAAAGCAGGAGGCTATCCTGAAGTCTGTATATACACACTCAGGAATTATACTGAGACCGGCTATTGCTTCAGCATGGATGTGCAGTGCTGCAGCTGCGTGGTCAGATTCCCTGTCGGAAAACATTGATACCCTAGACAGGGACACTATATTGCTAACCGTAGAGCATATTAAAGACGCTGTCTTATACATGAGAGATGCACAGAGGGATATTTGCCGGCTGGCATCTAGAATAAATGCAATGTCCATTTCTGCCAGGAGAGGATTGTGGACTCTGCAGTAGAGATGTGCACTTGAAATTTTTCGGGTTTTGGGTTCGGTTCCGCGGCCGTGTTTTGGGTTCGACCGCGTTTTGGCAAAACCTCACCGAATTTTTTTTGTCGGATTCGGGTGTGTTTTGGATTCGGGTGTTTTTTTCAAAAAACACTAAAAAACAGCTTAAATCATAGAATTTGGGGGTCATTTTGATCCCAAAGTATTATTAACCTCAAAAACCATAATTTCCACTCATTTTCAGTCTATTCTGAATACCTCACACCTTACAATATTATTTTTAGTCCTAAAATTTGCACCGAGGTCGCTGGATGACTAAGCTAAGCGACCCTAGTGGCCGACACAAACACCTGGCCCATCTAGGAGTGGCACTGCAGTGTCACGCAGGATGGCCCTTCCAAAAAACACTCCCCAAACAGCGCATGACGCAAAGAAAAAAAGAGGCGCAATGAGGTAGCTGTGTGAGTAAGATAAGCGACCCTAGTGGCCGACACAAACACCTGGCCCATCTAGGAGTGGCACTGCAGTGTCACGCAGGATGGCCCTTCCAAAAAACACTCCCCAAACAGCACATGACGCAAAGAAAAAAAGAGGCGCAATGAGGTAGCTGTGTGAGTAAGATAAGCGACCCTAGTGGCCGACACAAACACCGGGCCCATCTAGGAGTGGCACTGCAGTGTCACGCAGGATGGCCCTTCCAAAAAACACTCCCCAAACAGCACATGACGCAAAGAAAAATTAAAGAAAAAAGAGGTGCAAGATGGAATTGTCCTTAGGCCCTCCCACCCACCCTTATGTTGTATAAACAGGACATGCACACTTTAACCAACCCATCATTTCAGTGACAGGGTCTGCCACACGACTGTGACTGAAATGACGGGTTGGTTTGGACCCCCACCAAAAAAGAAGCAATTAATCTCTCCTTGCACAAACTGGCTCTACAGAGGCAAGATGTCCACATCATCATCCTCTGATATATCACCGTGTACATCCCCCTCCTCACAGATTATCAATTCGTCCCCACTGGAATCCACCATCTCAGCTCCCTGTGTACTTTGTGGAGGCAATTGCTGCTGGTCAATGTCTCCACGGAGTAATTGATTATAATTCATTTTAATGAACATCATCTTCTCCACATTTTCTGGAAGTAACCTCGTACGCCGATTGCGGACAAGGTGAGCGGCGGCACTAAACACTCTTTCGGAGTACACACTTGTGGGAGGGCAACTTAGGTAGAATAAAGCCAGTTTGTGCAAGGGCCTCCAAATTGCCTCTTTTTCCTGCCAGTATAAGTACGGACTGTCTGACGTGCCTACTTGGATGCGGTCACTCATATAATCCTCCACCATTCTTTCAATGGGGAGAGAATCATATGCAGTGACAGTAGACGACATGTCCGTAATCGTTGTCAGGTCCTTCAGTCCGGACCAGATGTCAGCATCAGCAGTCGCTCCAGACTGCCCTGCATCACCGCCAGCGGGTGGGCTCGGAATTCTGAGCCTTTTCCTCGCACCCCCAGTTGCGGGAGAATGTGAAGGAGATGTTGACAGGTCGCGTTCCGCTTGACTTGACAATTTTGTCACCAGCAGGTCTTTGAACCCCAGCAGACTTGTGTCTGCCGGAAAGAGAGATCCAAGGTAGGTTTTAAATCTAGGATCGAGCACGGTGGCCAAAATGTAGTGCTCTGATTTCAACAGATTGACCACCCGTGAATCCTTGTTAAGCGAATTAAGGGCTCCATCCACAAGTCCCACATGCCTAGCGGAATCGCTCCCTTTTAGCTCCTCCTTCAATGCCTCCAGCTTCTTCTGCAAAAGCCTGATGAGGGGAATGACCTGACTCAGGCTGGCAGTGTCTGAACTGACTTCACGTGTGGCAAGTTCAAAAGGTTGCAGAACCTTGCACAACGTTGAAATCATTCTCCACTGCGCTTGAGACAGGTACATTCCACCTCCTATATCGTGCTCAATTGTATAGGCTTGAATGGCCTTTTGCTGCTCCTCCAACCTCTGAAGCATATATAGGGTTGAATTCCACCTCGTTACCACTTCTTGCTTCAGATGATGGCAGGGCAGGTTCAGGCGTTTTTGGTGGTGCTCCAGTCTTCTGTACGTGGTGCCTGTACGCCGAAAGTGTCCCGCAATTCTTCTGGCCACCGACAGCATCTCTTGCACGCCCCTGTCGTTTTTTTTTAAATTCTGCACCACCAAATTCAAGGTATGTGCAAAACATGGGACGTGCTGGAATTTGCCCATATTTAATGCACACACAATATTGCTGGCGTTGTCCGATGCCACAAATCCACAGGAGAGTCCAATTGGGGTAAGCCATTCCGCGATGATCTTCCTCAGTTGCCGTAAGAGGTTTTCAGCTGTGTGCGTATTCTGGAAACCGGTGATACAAAGCGTAGCCTGCCTAGGAAAGAGTTGGCGTTTGCGAGATGCTGCTACTGGTGCCGCCGCTGCTGTTCTTGCGGCGGGAGTCCATACATCTACCCAGTGGGCTGTCACAGTCATATAGTCCTGACCCTGCCCTGCTCCACTTGTCCACATGTCCGTGGTTAAGTGGACATTGGGTACAACTGCATTTTTTAGGACACTGGTGAGTCTTTTTCTGACGTCCGTGTACATTCTCGGTATCGCCTGCCTAGAGAAGTGGAACCTAGATGGTATTTGGTAACGGGGGCACACTACCTCAAGAAATTGTCTAGTTCCCTGTGAACTAACGGCGGATACCGGACGCACGTCTAACACCAACATAGTTGTCAAGGCCTCAGTTATCCGCTTTGCAACAGGATGACTGCTGTGATATTTCATCTTCCTCGCAAAGGACTGTTGGACAGTCAATTGCTTGGTGGAAGTAGTAAAAGTGGGCTTACGACTTCCCCTCTGGGATGACCATCGACTCCCAGCAGCAACAACAGCAGCACCAGCAGCAGTAGGCGTTACACGCAAGGATGCATCGGAGGAATCCCAGGCAGGAGAGGACTCGTCAGAATTGCCAGTGACATGGCCTGCAGGACTATTGGCATTCCTGGGGAAGGAGGAAATTGACACTGAGGGAGTTGGTGGGGTGGTTTGCGTGAGCTTGGTTACAAGAGGAAGGGATTTACTGGTCAGTGGACTGCTTCCGCTGTCGCCCAAAGTTTTTGAACTTGTCACTGACTTATTATGAATGCGCTGCAGGTGACGTATAAGGGAGGATGTTCCGAGGTGGTTAACGTCCTTACCCCTACTTATTACAGCTTGACAAAGGCATCACACGGCTTGACAAATGTTGTCCGCATTTCTGGTGAAATACTTCCACACCGAAGAGCTGATTTTTTTGGTATTTTCACCAGGCATGTCAACGGCCCTATTCCTCCCACGGACAACAGGTGTCTCCCCGGGTGCCTGACTTAAACAAACCACCTCACCATCAGAATCCTCCTTGTCAATTTCCTCCCCAGCGCCAGCAACACCCATATCCTCCTCATCCTGGTGTACTTCAACACTGACATCTTCAATCTGACTATCAGGAACTGGACTGCGGGTGCTCCTTCCAGCACTTGCAGGGGGCGTGCAAATGGTGAAAGGCGCATGCTCTTCACGTCCAGTGTTGGGAAGGTCAGGCATCGCAACCGACACAATTGGACTCTCCTTGTGGATTTGGGATTTCGAAGAACGCACAGTTCTTTGCGGTGCTTTTGCCAGCTTGAGTCTTTTCATTTTTCTAGCGAGAGGCTGAGTGCTTCCATCCTCATGTGAAGCTGAACCACTAGCCATGAACATAGGCCAGGGCCTCAGCCGTTCCTTGCCACTCCGTGTGGTAAATGGCATATTGGCAAGTTTACGCTTCTCCTCCGACAATTTTATTTTAGATTTTGGAGTCCTTTTTTTACTGATATTTGGTGTTTTGGATTTTACATGCTCTGTACTATGACATTGGGCATCGGCCTTGGCAGACTACGTTGCTGGCATTTCATCGTCTCGGCCATGACTAGTGGCAGCAGCTTCAGCACGAGGTGGAAGTGGATCTTGATCTTTCCCTAATTTTGGAACCTCAACATTTTTGTTCTCCATATTTTAATAGGCACAACTAAAAGGCACCTCAGGTAAACAATGGAGATGGATGGATACTAGTATACTTATGGATGGACGAGCGACTGCCGACACAGAGGTAGCTACAGCCGTGGACTACCGTACTGTGTCTGCTGCTAATATAGACTGGATGATAATGAGATGAAATCAATATATATTATATCACACTAGTACTGCAGCCGGACAGGTAGATATATTTTATTATGTAATGACTGACGACGGACCTGCTGGACACTGTCAGCTCAGCAGCACCGCAGACTGCTACAGTAAGCTACTATAGTAGTATGTATAAAGAAGAAAGAAAAAGAAAAAAACACGGGTAGGTGGTATACAATTATGGATGGACGAGCGACTGCCGAGTGCCGACACAGAGGTAGCTACAGCCGTGGACTACCGTACTGTGTCTGCTGCTAATATAGACTGGATGATAATGAGATGAAATCAATATATATTATATCACACTAGTACTGCAGCCGGACAGGTAGATATATTTATTATGTAATGACTGATGACGGACCTGCTGGACACTGTCAGCTCAGCAGCACCGCAGACTGCTACAGTAAGCTACTATAGTAGTATGTATAAAGAAGAAAGAAAAAAAAAAACCACGGGTAGGTGGTATACAATATTATATATATATTATATACAATTATATATATATATATATATATTAAACTGGTGGTGATTATTAAACTGGTGGTCAGGTCACTGGTCACACTATCAGCAACTTGCAAGTAGTACTCCTAAGCAGACAATCACAATATATATTATACTGGTGGTCAGTGTGGTCACAATGGCAGTGTGGCACTCTGGCAGCAAAAGTGTGCACTGTACGTTATATGTACTCCTGAGTCCTGCTCTCAGACTCTAACTGCTCCCCACTGTCAGTGTCTCCCCCACAAGTCAGATAATACAGTCACACTCACACTATCTATCACTTCAGCAAGTAATTAGTCTAGTACTCCTCCTAATGCTCCCCAGAATTACTACTGTCTCTCTCTACTGTCTCACTCTCTTCTCTATAAACGGAGAGGACGCCAGCCACGTCCTCTCCCTATGAATCTCAATGCACGTGTGAAAATGGCGGCGACGCGCGGCTCCTTATATAGAATCCAAGTCTCGCGATAGAATCCGAGCCTCGCGAGAATCCGACAGCGGGATGATGACGTTCGGGCGCGCTCGGGTTAACCGAGCAAGGCGGGAAGATCCGAATCGCTCGGACCCGTGTAAAAAAACATGAAGTTCGGGCGGGTTCGGATTCCGAGGAACCGAACCCGCTCATCTCTACTCTGCAGTGGACAGGAGATACAGATTCTAAAAGGCACATGGAAGTTTTGCCTTACAAGGGTGAGGAGTTGTTTGGGGATGGTCTCTCGGACCTCGTTTCCACAGCGACAGCTGGGAAGTCAGCATTTTTACCCCATGTTCCCTCACAGCCAAAGAAAGCACCGTATTATCAGGTACAGTCCTTTCGGCCCCAGAAAGGCAAGCGGGTTAGAGGCGCGTCCTTTCTGCCCAGAGGCAGAGGTAGAGGGAAAAAGCTGCAACATACAGCCAGTTCCCAGGAACAAAAGTCCTCCCCCGCTTCCTCTAAGTCCACATGACGCTGGGGCTCCACAGGCGGAGCCAGGTACGGTGGGGGCCCGTCTCAAGAACTTCAGCGACCAGTGGGCTCGCTCACAGGTGGATCCCTGGATTCTACAAGTAGTATCTCAGGTGTACAAGCTGGAATTCGAGACGTCTCCCCCTCGCCGTTTCCTCAAATCTGCCTTGCCGACAGCTCCCCCGGACAGGGAGGCGGTGCTGGAGGCGATTCACAAGCTGTATTCTCAGCAGGTGATAATCAAGGTACCCCTCCTTCAACAAGGACGGTGTTACTATTCCACAATGTTTGTGGTACCGAAACCGGACGGTTCGGTGAGACCCATTTTAAATTTAAAATCCTTGAACACTTATATAAGAAGGTTCAAGTTCAAGATGGAATCGCTCAGGGCGGTGATTGCAAGCCTGGACGAGAGGGATTACATGGTATCACTGGACATCAAGGATGCTTACCTGCATGTCCCCATTTACCCTCCTCACCAGGAGTACCTCAGATTTGTGGTACAGGACTGTCATTACCAATTGCAGACGTTGCCGTTTGGTCTGTCCACGGCACCGAGGGTATTTACCAAGGTAATGGCCGAAATGATGATACTCCTTTGGAAAAAGGGAGTTTTAATTATCCCGTACTTGGACGATCTCCTTATAATGGCGAGGTCCAGGGAACAGTTGTTGATCGGAGTAGCACTAGCTCGGGAAGTGCTACAACAGCACGGCTGGATCCTGAATATTCCAAAGTCGCAGCTGGTTCCTTCAACGCGTCTACTGTTCCTGGGGATGGTTCTGGACACAGAACAGAAAAAATGTTTCTCCCGGAGGAGAAGGCCAAGGAGTTGTCATCTCTAGTCAGAGACCTCCTAAAACCAAAACAGGTGTCGGTGCACGTGAGTCCTGGGAAAGATGGTGGCTTCTTACGAAGCAATTCCATTCGGAAGGTTCCATGCAAGGATCTTTCAGTGGGATCTGTTGGACAAGTGGTCCGGATCGCATCTTCAGATGCATCGGCTGATAACCCTGTCTCCAAGGGCCAGGGTGTCGTTGCTGTGGTGGCTGCAGAGGGCTCATCTTCTAGAGGGCCGCAGATTCGGCATACAGGACTGGATCCTGGTGACCACGGATGCCAGCCTTCGAGGTTGGGGAGCAGTCACACAGGGAAGAAACTTCCAGGGACAATGTTCGAGTCAGGAGACTTCCCTACACATAAATATTCTGGAACTAAGGGCCATTTACAATGCCCTAAGTCAGGCAAGACCCCTGCTTCAACACCAGCCGGTGCTGATCCAGTCAGACAACATCACGGCGGTCGCCCATATAAACCGACAGGGCGGCACAAGAAGCAGGATGGCAATGGCAAAAGCCACAAGGATTCTCCGATGGGCGGAAAATCATGTGTTAACACTGTCAGCAGTGTTCATTCCCGGAGTGGACAACTGGGAAGCAAACTTTCTCAGCAGACACGACCTCAACCCGGGAGAGTGGGGACTTCATCCAGAAGTCTTCCAAATGATTGTACACCGGTGGGAAAGGCCACAGGTGGACATGATGGCGTCCCGCCTCAACAAAAAGCTAAAAAGATATTGCGCCAGGTCAAGGGACCCTCAGGCGATAGCTGTGACGCTTTAGTGACACCATGGGTGTACCAGTCGGTTTATGTGTTCCCTCCTCTTCCTCTCATACCCAAGGTACTGAGGATAATAAGAAGGAGAGGAGTAAGAACTATAATCATTGTTCCGGATTGGCCAAGAAGAGCTTGGTACCCAGAACTTCAAGAAATGATATCAGAGGAACCATGGCCTCTGCCGCTCAGACAGGACCTGCTGCAGCAGGGTCCCTGTCTGTTCCAAGACTTACCGCGACTGCGTTTGACGGCATGGCGGTTGAACGCCGGATCCTGAAGGAAAAGGGCATTCCGGAGGAAGTCATCCCTACGCTGATTAAAGCTAGGAAGGAGGTGACGCAAACCATTATCACCGCATATGGCGAAAATATGTTGCGTGGTGTGTGGCCAGAAGGGCCCCAACGGAGGAATTTCAGCTGGGTCGCTTTCTGCACTTCCTACAGTCAGGGGTGACTATGGGCCTCAAATTAGGTTCCATTAAGGTCCAGATTTCGGCTCTGTCGATTTTCTTCCAAAAAGAACTGGCTTCACTGCCTGAAGTTCAGACGTTTGTTAAAGGAGTGCTGCATATTCAGCCCCTTTTGTGCCTCCAGTGGCACCTTGGGTTCTCAACGTGGTGTTGGATTTCCTTAAGTCACATTGGTTTGAGCCACTTAAAACCGTGGAACTAAAATATCTCACGTGGAAAGTGGTCATGCTGTTGGCCTTGGCTTCGGCCAGGTGTGTGTCAGAATTGGCGGCTTTGTCATGTAAAAGCCCTTATCTGATTTTCCATATGGATAGGGCGGAATTGAGGACTCGTCCCCAATTTCTTCCTAAGGTGGTATCAGCTTTTCATTTGAACCATCCTATTGTGGTGCCTGCGGCTACTAAGGACTTGGAGGATTCCAAGTTGCTGGACGTAGTCAGGGCCCTGAAAATCTATGTTTCCAGGACGGCTGGAGTCAGGAAAACTGACTCGCTATTTATCCTGTATGCGCCCAACAAGCTGGGTGCTCCTGCTTCAAAGCAGTCTATTGCTCGCTGGATCTGTAGTACGATTCAACTTGCACATTCTGCGGCTGGACTGCCGCATCCTAAATCTGTAAAAGCCCATTCCATGAGGAAAGTGGGCTCTTCTTGGGCGGCTGCCCGAGGGGTCTCGGCTTTACAACTTTGCCGAGCTGCTACTTGGTCGGGTTCAAACACATTTGCTAAATACTACAAGTTTGATACCCTGGCTGAGGTGGACCTTGAGTTTGCTCATTCGGTGCTGCAGAGTCATCCGCACTCTCCCACCCGTTTGGGAGCTTTGGTATAATCCCCATGGTCCTTACGGAGTTCCCAGCATCCACTAGGACGTCAGAGAAAATAAGAATTTACTCACCAGTAATTCTATTTCTCGTAGTCCGTAGTGGATGCTGGGCGCCCGTCCCAAGTGCGGACTCTCTGCAATACATGTATATAGTTATTGCGTAACTAAAGGGTTATTGTTATGAGCCATCTGTTACTGAGGCTCAGTTGTTGTTCATACTGTTAACTGGGTATGGTTATCACGAGTTGTACAGTGTGATTGGTGTGGCTGGTATGAGTCTTACCCTGGATTCCAAAATCCTTTCCTTGTAATGTCAGCTCTTCCGGGCACAGTTTCCTAACTGAGGTCTGGAGGAGGGGCATAGAGGGAGGAGCCAGTGCACACCAGGTAGTCCTAAATCTTTCTTAGTTGTGCCCAGTCTTCTGCGGAGCCGCTATTCCCCATGGTCCTTACGGAGTTCCCAGCATCCACTACGGACTACGAGAAATAGAATTACCGGTGAGTAAATTCTTATTTTTTTACCATATATTCCCCAACAGCAAAAGAAAGTAACACCCTATCAGATGCAGTCCTTTCGGTCGCACAAGTCCAAAAGAGGTCGGGGATCCTCTTTCCTCGCCAGAGGTAAGGGCAGAGGCAAGAGAGCACCTGCTTCGGCAGGTGCCCGGGAACAAAAGTCCTCCCCGGCTGCTCCAAAACCCACAGCATGACGCTGGGGCTCCCCTGAGGGAGTTCGCACCGGTGGGGGCACGTCTTCGACTTTTCAGTCAGGCCTGGGTCAGTTCGGACCTGAATCCCTGGGTGTTGGAAATAGTTTCCCAGAGTTACAAATTGGAATTCGCGGAGGTGCCCCCCCCCCCCCCCCCCCCCGCCGATTTTTCAAATCGGCCCTGCCAGCTTCCACATCGGAAAGGGATATAGTGTTAGCTGCAATTCAAACGCTGTGTATACAGCAAGTGATAATCAAGGTTCCCAGCAGGGAAGAGGTTACTACTCAACCCTATTTGTGGTCTCGAAACCGGACGGTTCGGTCAGACCTATTTTAAATCTGAAATCCCTAAACCTGTAGATAAAAAGATTCAAATTTAAAATGGAATCTCTCAGGGCGATAATAGCCAACATGGAGGAGGGGGAGTTTATGGTGTCTCTGGACATAAAGGATGCGTACCTTCATGTCCCCATATATGCCCCCCATCAGGAATACCTGAGATTCGCTGTACAGGATTGTCATTACCAATTTCAGACGTTGCCGTTTGGACTCTCCACGGCCCCGAGGATTTTCACCAAGATAATGGCGGAAATGATGGTGGTCCTGCGCAAGCATGGAGTCACAATTATCCCATACTTGGACGATCTCCTGATAAAAGCGAAGTCAAGGGAGAAATTGCTGAGCAGTGTGGCGCTCTCTCTGAGAGTGCTCCAGCAAAACGGTTGGATTCTAAATCTACCGAAGTCACAGTTGATTCCGACAACTCGACTACCGTTCCTAGGTATGATACTGGATACGGAACAAATTAAGGTCTTCCTCCCAATAGAGAAAGCCCAAGACATCCAGAACATGGTCAGAGACCTGCTAAAACCGAAAAGGGTGTCAGTTCACCTATGCACTCGAGTTCTGGGGAAAATGGTGGCGGCCTACGAGGCCATTCCCTTCGGAAGGTTCCATGCAAGGACTTTTCAATGGGACCTTCTGGACAAGTGGTCCGGGTCCCATCTGCACTTACATCGGAAAATAACTCTGTCCCCAGGGACCAGAGTGTCCCTCCTGTGGTGGTTGCAAATTGCTCACCTCCTGGAGGGTCGCAGGTTCGGAATTCAGGATTGGATCCTGGTTACCACGGACGCGAGCCTCCGAGGTTGGGGAGCGGTCACACAGGAAAAAAAAATTCAGGGTCTTTGGTCAGACCAGGAGTCTTGTCTACACATCAATGTGTTGGAACTCAGGGCCATTTACAACGGCCTTCGACAAGCGGAGGGTTTTCTTCGAAACCTACCGGTTCTGATTCAATCAGACAATGTCACAGCAGTTGCTCATGTGAACCGCCAAGGCGGGACAAGAAGCAGAGTCGCGATGGCGGAAGCCACAAGGATCCTTTGCGGGGCGGAAAATCATGTAAGCGCTCTGTCGGCTGTCTTCATTCCGGGAGTGGACAACTGGGAAGCAGACTTCCTCAGCAGACACGATCTCCATCCAGGAGAGTGGGGACTTCATCAATAAGTCTTTGCAGACGTAACACGTCTTTGGGGAACTCCTCAAATAGACATGATGGCGTCACGCCTCAACAAAAAACTTCGGAGGTATTGCGCCAGGTCTCGGGACCCTCAGACAGTAGCAGTAGACGCTCTGGTAACACTGTGGGTGTTCAAATCGGTCTACGTGTTTCCTCCTCTTCCTCTCATCACAAAAGTGTTGAGGATCATAAGACGAAGAAGAGTACAGACGATACTCGTGGTCACAGACTGGCCTCGAAGGGCCTGGTACTCTGATCTACAAGAGATGCTCACAGGAGATCCCTGGCCTCTTTCTCTGAGGGAAGACCTGTTGCAGCAGGGGCCCTGTGTATTTCAAGACTTACCGCGGTTACGTTTGACGGCATGGCGGTTGAACGCCGAATCCTAGCAAAAAAGGGGATTCCGGAAGAGGTCATCCCTGCTTTAATAAAGGCTAGGAAGGAGGTGACAATAAAACATTATCACCGTATCTGGCGAAAGTATGTGTCTTGGTGTGAGACCAAGAATGCACCTACGGAAGATTTTCATCTGGGTCGTCTTCTCCACTTTCTACAGACAGGAGTGGATATGGGCCTGAAATTAGGCTCTGTTAAGGTACAGATTTCGGCCCTCTCGATTTTCTTTCAGAAGGAATTGGCTTCTCTTCCAGAAGTCCAGACGTTTGTAAAGGGAGTGCTGCACATCCAGCCCCCTTTTTCTACCTCCAGTGGCACCATGGGACCTGAACATGGTGTTGCAGTTTCTAAAATCACACTGGTTTGAACCGCTTAACAAGGTTG
Organism: Pseudophryne corroboree; assembly: GCF_028390025.1. Classification (NCBI taxonomy): domain Eukaryota; kingdom Metazoa; phylum Chordata; class Amphibia; order Anura; family Myobatrachidae; genus Pseudophryne; species Pseudophryne corroboree. The sequence goes on from NC_086448.1 coordinate 130,079,875, forward strand.
AGTTGAAATTTCTTACCTGGAAGGTGGTCATGTTGTTGGCCTTAGCATCAGCAAGGCGAGTATCAGAATTGGCGGCTTTGTCACACAAGAGCCCCTACTTGATTTTTCATGTGGATCGAGCTGAATTGAGGACACGTCCGCAATTTTTGCCTAAAGTGGTTTCTTAGTTCCATATGAATCAACCTATTGTGGTGCCTGTGGCTACAAGTGACCTGGAGGATTCCAGATCCCTGAACGTAGTCAGGGCCTTAAAAATTTATGTAGCCAGGACGGCTAGAATTAGGAAAACAGAGGCTCTGTTTGTCCTGTATGCGGCCAATAAGATTGGCGCTCCTGCTTCGAAGCAGACTATTGCTCGCTGGATCTGTAATACGATTCAGCAGGCTCACTCTACGGCTGGATTGCCGGTATCAAATTCGGTTAAGGCCCATTCCACTAGGAAGGTGGGCTCTTCTTGGGCGGCTGCCCGAGGCGTCTAGGCTTTACAACTTTTCCGAGCGGCGACTTGGTCGGGGTCAAACACTTTTGCTAAATTCTACAAGTTTGATACCCTGGCTGATGAGGACCTAGCTTTTGCTCAGTCGGTGCTGCAGAGTCATACGCACTCTCCCGCCCGATTGGATGCTTTGGTATAAACCCCATGGTCCTTACGGAGTCCCCAGCATCCTCTAGGACGTAAGAGAAAATAAGATTTTAAACCTACCGGTAAATCTATTTCTCCTAGTCCGTAGAGGATGCTGGGCGCCCGTCCCAGTGCGGAAACTCTGCAAGACTTGTATATAGTTGTTGCTTACATAAGGGTTATGTTACAGTTGACATCGGTCTTGGAACGTTACTGTTGTCTGTTCATACTGTTAACTGGTTATGTATGTTCCAGGTTACATGGTATGATTGGTGTGGGCTGGTATGAATCTTGCCCTTGGATTGCTAAATCCTGCCTTGTATTGTCCATCTCCTCTGGGCACAGTTCTCTAACTAAAGTCTGGAGGAGGGGCATAGAGGGAGGAACCAGTGCACACCCATAGTCAAAGTTCTTTTAGGTGCCCTATCTCCTGCAGAGCCCGTCTATACCCCATGGTCCTTACGGAGTCCCCAGCATCCTCTACGGACTAGGAGAAATAGATTTACCGGTAGGTTTAAAATCTTATTATTCTGCCTGTACAGTGCCAACTAATACGTTGAACAACTCTGTACTACCAAACTTCCTCTATTGTAGTTACAATGGCGAATGGGATGCAGCCCGTAGAGCGTTGGATGATGTTCTGTACAGGGCACAGCTGGAGCTATTCCCAGAGCCACTACTGGTAAGTCTAGAGATTCATGCAGTCGCCACATATTCTATATTCTTAATGGTTTTCAGTGGAATAATGTTACAAACAGTAGCTATAGTGCTTGATAATTATGACTCCTAAAATTATCAAATCAGGCGCTCTGATATAAGGCACAAAATAAAGCTGTTGGTCACCCAATTTATATAATAGAATTGATATACTGCTATCTATATACGGCTAACCTGTATGATTGTGATGATTTTAGGGTTTCTATGTATAATTACTCAGTACTTCATGCAGTACCCACTAGAACGTTGTCTGTGTGTAACATTATTGTGGAGTGCTACACCAGCGGGCACTAGGAGAACACAGACATGGAGATACATAGGCAGGTGAAGCATGTCTTTTTCAGTGGTGTGAGCGGCAGGTGGTGGGTCATGCAGCAGGGCACAGGTGGAGGAAGAAGTGTCTGTTCGGGTGCTACTAAGGGAACAAAGACGCTTAAGATTATAAATAAGTGTGTGCATAGAAGTAAAGTAAAAACTAGTCAAAATAGTGATTACAAGAGAAAAGTAGACGGAGGTGATATAACATTTGCTAATTGTGTCGCTGTAAACAAAATCCCTCACCTCCTGAATGTTTGGGGTTTTCTTTCTCTTCTTTTTTTTTTTTCCTCCCAGGTTGCAAATGCAATAAAAGCATCATTGCCCCAAGGAGTCGTTAAGGGAATTAAAAAAGGAACTAAATGTATAGAAGTTGAAATTGCCCCAACCTCATCAAGGATATCTAGAAATGCTGTAACCAGTATGTCTATACGAGGCCACCGGTGGAAGCGGAACGGTGAGATTTAATCCTCCTCTCTGTTTATGTTTGGAACCTTTAGTGTCCCAGGTGAGATGACCTCTGGGGTTTGTATGGCTTCTTAGAGATGAACTGGAAACGCACGATGGTTATGATACTGTTTTATACAGTTTGACTCACAAATGGCTTTGGGGTTTGTTTTTTATATTATAGATCTAAACAATAAAGTGCATTCATGCTCGCATGCAATCATGGATACATGAACATTGTAGTAATAGGTTAGAATAGAGGTAAGTAATAGATTATTATATTTTTTTTAAATACAGCAGTAACCAAGAGGGAATGTAGTTATGTGACCGGCAGTCACAATACCGACACCTACATCCCGCCCCCTCACAATCCCAACAGTCTGCATGCCTGCCGACTAACGGAGACTATGGGTGTCATGGACACCCACGAGTGGGAATAGAGTGGGAAGAGAACTTGTGGGGAGTGCAGATCGTCACCGAGCCCGCAAGGGGCATCGTTGCGCTCGCACCCCCTGCCGTTCATTTCAATGCCGGGATCCCAGCATCGTTACGGTGACCGCCAGTCTGCCGACCGCCGGTCACGCAATACCAGCGCACCAAGAGCTGTGTATTTTTTGCTTCTGCCCAGGAACGTCCATCATAAAGGCTTGCCTTGCTGCTGACACGATGGCATGTATTCCTGGTGTGTCTGCATAGTGCACAAAACACAATCCTTAGCTGGTAACAAAAACCACACTCTAATGACAGCCTTCCAGATTTTCTGCACATTTTGGATCAGCACACGTATAATAATTATGGAGAAAGGTCACGCTTAGCAGCACAAATGCCGAAACCATTACGGCTCACAAAGTGCGTGCGATTATTTTGAGATTCCTAAGAGCAGCATTTTACCCTTCCTCAGAGACGATATATCTGCATAATGAGTATTATTTTCTTCAAATTCAGATGCATTTTCATCTTCTTTTGATAGCATAACCGATACGTTAAGTGAGGAATAATGTGATCCCATTCAGGCATAAATTAGGTATATACGATTGCTTGGAGTTTAGTGTAAATAAATGACATAGTACAATGGGGGGGATTCAGACCTGATTGCTGCTGTGTGTCTTCGCACAGCAGGAGATCAACAAAAAACTGTGCATGCACCGCAATGCGCACGTGCGTTGGACAACAACAAGGGGCATCACCGGTCAGCCATAGGATGCTGCAAAAATTCCTATCGCACGGGTGTTCGCAAGGTGATTGAGATGAAGAGGCCGTTTGTGGGTGGTAACTGACCGTTTACTGGGAGTGTCCAGAAAAACGCAGGTGTTCCCAAGCGTTTTTAGGGAGGGTGTGTGACGTCAGCTCCGGCCCCGATCAGCCTGTTCTCATCACACTGAAGGAGTAAGTCCTGGGCTGTGCAGAGACTGCACACACTAGATTTTTGCAGCTTGGCGTACACATGCGATCGCACACTTGCCCAGCGACTATCTGAATTCAGGACAGCAAGTCCATGAAATACGGTGTCATAGCTGAGACAATAAATATGCTGTGTATCCGCAATGTCACTGGTTCCTACTGAATTGATATCCTGTATTCTCCTGAATATTGTATAAAATGGCTGTGTTTGGGAAATATCCATTTCTACATATAATTTGTGAGCCAACCAACCCAACCCACCCTCCCTATTCTCTCTAATGTCATTCATTGTCCTGCCACTGCATCTTACATCTTGTGCAAGAAGGAAATAAAGGAGGGGATCAGAGGTTACTATGGGCCTAATTCAGACTGGATCGCTGCAGCGATCGCAGTCTGAAGTCCTTGGCGGAATCCGCACGTGCACCCCGGGAGCCCAGTGAGATGCTAAAAGCATCTCGGGGCTGCGATCGCCTCTGCCTGATTGACAGGCAGAGGCGGTCGCAGGGTGGGAGGTGGCATGCCATCGGTGTTCGAATGCCGTTGGTGGGGCGCGGTCTGGGCAACGCAGGCGTGTCCAGACTGTTGCGGGGGCGGGTCGCATGCCTGCGCGCAGGAGCTGCGCTGGCAGGGAGCTACTCGCCGGGTGCAAAAAGCATCGCCGCTGTGTGATGTTTTTGCACCCGTGGGGGGAGGGGGTGGGGGGCAGAGCCAGACATGTGGGCGGACTAGACCTGTGCTGGGCGTCCCCCAGCATGTATGAGAAACTGATCATAGATCTTCGATCAGATCTGAATTGCCCCCATGTTTGTAAGTAAAGCAAGCAACAGTGCAACACCATGCACCACTGCGGGTGGAGAAGGTGTAACGTGCAGAGAGATTTAGATTTGGGTGGGATATATCTTTCTGTGTGGGGTAAATACTGGCTGCTTGTAGCCCACAAATGTTACCTCTATTTACACTGCAATTTAGATTTCAGTTTCAACACCCCACCCAAATCGTAGTCTCTCTGCACATGTTACATCTGCCCCACATGCAGTGCAGCATGGTTTTGCTGAGTTGCTTGCTTTTTTGTTTTACTTACAAGCATGAATCAGGCCGGATGCAAGCAGTATGGTGCCTACATCGCTAAAACTCTGTTCACAGCCAGTCAGTGACACTAGGCACCACTATAGAATGTGATAACCGGGGATGTTCCTGTTTGCACTTGCCACTTATATATGAGGTAAGACGCAACGAAAGTTAGCAGGGGTAAGTTAAAGGGTGGCTGTTTTTGTTTTAGTATTGAAAGGCGTTGCCTTCTGATTAGTTAGTTCCTTACCATTGGGCGGCAGCAGACTGTATCACAGCCTTCAGTGGGACCCCATTTTTACACTTCGACTAGATGGCGTTTTAGCTGTACTGTGTGTAATCAAATCTATACAAGTGTTCATGAACATATGTACAATCAGAGCACTTAGGACCCAAGAGTTTGATTTATTATAGATAGAAACATTTGGGACTGGGTTTTAAAGGCTGTCACGCAGATCCTTAGATAAGCACAGACTACAAAGCTCCATAGATAGTACTCGTTTGGTGCTGAAGTGGGTTTAATAGAAAGTGTAAGTGTTTTAGGGAGGAGATTAACATTATGTTGAGAGGATTAGCCGGTGATTGCAAAGTAGATCAACATTCTATGTCCAAAAATGCTAAGGGATGGAGATAGTGAAGGGCAACGTTGTTGCGGTTTCAGGTCACCATAATAAAATTGTTAATTCGTTTTGCCAATTGTATAATTTAGTAGTGGTCCTGTTTTATTTTCTTCCATAGCCAAAGGCTTGAAACTGGGGATTTGCTTTTATGAATTTCTTTCCTCACGTTGTGCTGCATGCAGAAAGCCAGATGAAAGGGCTGCTTAGATGAATAGAAGGTCATTTTTCCCTCATAAAAACTGAAACTGTGAAGGGTCAGCCAGTGTAGCCTCTCTCTTCAGCGTTAATCAGCACCATGCTGGAACGGTCGCACTATAACATGGAATATTGCAGCAAGGGGTCCTTTTCCATAGTGGGGAGCTGTCCCAGCCTGTTCAGTACAAGGCACCTCTACATAGGAGGCAGGTGTAGTTATATTCCCGGCGGTCGGAATACTGGCCGCCAGAATGCTGCCAGCTGCGCTAGGGCTATTCCCACTCGTGGGTGTCCACGACACCCGTAGAGTGGGTATGCAACCTGTGGCGAGCACAGCAGGGGCTTCGTTGCACATGCCCCCCTGGCAGCGGGGATCCCGGCGTCGGTATTCTGACTGCCGGGATCATATACCTAACATGTAGGAGGGGCTTGCAACAACCGAGAGCGAGCACGCTTCCCTCTCCCTTTTAGAGCCTACCAGTCCCATGCTGAGTAGTAGTACAGGACCAAATATATACATTTATAAGTAGAGAAGTAGATTAAATACTATTGTGGAGCTACACGTCCCAGCAAGCTGTGCCATTTTTTAACACCGTAGTATCTGTGAGCAGGGCCCTCTTACCTCTGTTATTTCCCAGTTTTGATTAATAAACCTAATCTCCTAAGGTTTGTCCTGTCTTCCACATTCCAGGAGGTATGCCCCTCTAAAGGCTCCCTAATGAGGCAGTGTTGATTTGGGTCTGAAGATCTGTTGTACGGTCTTAAGAACAGATGGATGGGAATTGGTCATATTCCATAAATGTGTATATTTGCTCTTATGCCCCCAATCTGTACGCATAGTTTATTACTAGACTCTTCAGTTTGCACTTGCATCTACTCCATGGATGGAAAAGGAACGCTCACACCCAAGTTGGCATTGCCCGCTGTTGCATTGAAACATCCTTGGTATACCTTGCCATTTGTGCCTCATCATTCATAAGGGTAGATGCAACTGAAACGCATCTTGCTTACAGCTCAGCACAAAAACACGGCAGAAATGCTCGTCAGCAGGAGTACTTTCTGTCAGCATCATCCCCTCTTACCTCGCTCTGTAATTTGGTTATACGGCTGTATAGCAGCGCTTGCAAGCGTCAGGTTTCATAACCGTCATTAATACATGGTTCAGTGCAGCTGCCTGACATTATTCTACTACATTAACCAATTACAGTGTTCTCTCACCATTTCAGCCTCTTCACACTTTCAGCCGTCTTCTTTCATTATCTAAACCAACCTAAAAAATCATTGTGTAGACTTTGTATTTACTTTGTTTCCGTATAAATGGTCAGTAAAACCTACAAGTATTTCAACAAAAAAAAACCTTATTTGTCTGTTCCCTCGTAACTTGAATACTAATACACGTACACAGTATGGTGTATGCGTAAAATATATATATATATATATATATATATATATAAAAATTAAAATAGCTTGCTGACAGCAAATTTACATTTATAGCCCTGTCATTAATAGCCCTTTTCTAGAGGGAGACTTTTGCTTTATTTGGTTAAGTGGTTTTAAACCATGTCCATGTGTGACTAGGTGCAGCTCAGGGCAGTTGGCTTAGTAATTGCGTCACCCTTCTGTCTTTAGCCCTGTTCTCAATAGACAAGTATTTATTAAAACTTAATTATATAGCACCGGCTTATTACATAAGGCTTTACAATTGGAAACAAAAAGGGTAATAAAACATGACTGGGGTATTAACAGAAGGACAAAAGGGGTCCATTGACAGCCTTACAATCTCTAGAGCCTCTGCAAGAGTCTTAAAATTAAAATGCACTTTTTTTCCCCATAGGTCAACCATGTTACCACCTTGCTCTGTTCGATTTTATATTACTTCCATATTATATTTATATTTCTTAATGTGACCTTTTCTGACGTGCAGTCCATACAGTTATCCAGTGAAGTCCTCTTTACTCATGCTTAGCAGTGAATTGTCAATTTACAAAAAAACCTACTGACTTATAGAGTGTGTGTGTAGTTTGTTTCATTATTATTTTTGTCAAACATTCAGACTAATAATCATGTATTTGTTTTATTTAAAAAGACAAAAACAAAACTTTTCATCTAAAGACTAGCTGATCGAAATGTGTTCATTACTCATGTAACGTGTGGCAAACTTCATTTACATTTTTTTTTGTTTTTGTTTATCTGGTTCTGCCATCATCATTTCAGACGCCATCTTTCTTTTCTTTTTCTTTTTTTTCTTGTATTTTTTTTTTTTTTCCATTTAGAGCAAAATGACCCAAATAATGATCCTTCAGAGTTGGGCAACCTTGTCATACCTGAGATAAGTGTCACAAGTGTGTCCGGAGACAGAGCCGGAAATGGGGAGAGAGTGAAATCCCTAACAGAGAATGATGTTCAGCATATACAGGCTATGCAGGAAATTGGTTCAGAATCTAGAACTGATGGCAAGCAAATGCCTGAGATCAGAAGGCAAAAATCTGTAAGGAGATTGATGGAGGATGGAGTAACATAACCTGGCAAAGTGCAATGTTAAATCACTTGGTAGATGGGCGCCAAGGTACCTTCAAGTGAAATGGTCACAATGCATGGGTGCGCACACTACATTACTTATGTATAGATGAGAACAGTCAAGCATGCATGTCTACCTGTTCTAGTACACTGATCTCAGCCATGTCTGGTCTCATGATGCCACTACCCCCTGTGGAGTATTGGAAGACTAACCTAAAATTGTAAAGCATCATATAGATCAATCTTAACGTGTGTGTGTGTGTGTGTGTGTGTGTGTGTGTGTGTGAAGATAAATTGCACACACACACTTACAAAAGACATTGGATGGAACCCAGGCATGCTTTCAATTCTAGGTGTCCAAAGCTGCTGCTTTTTTTTTTTTCTTTTTCTTTTTTTACAAAATGTGCATGAATGCTGAAACAATGCATTTATTTACATTTCTATCTTACACGAGCTGAGTTATGAGTCAGTGAGGACATACAAGTCACAGTGTGCATCATGTGACCTTTCCACTTGTTAGCCCTTTAAATTCTCAATCAAAGCAATAAATCAGTATGGGGCTTGGCTTGTTTCTTATACGCTTGAACAGGCTCATGGTTGGATGATAGTGTAATCTACTTAGTGGCATGACTAACAAACTTTCTTCACAATCAGCTTTTGCATGCTCTTTTGACTATTCCAGTCCTCCCCCCCCCCCCCCCCCCCCCCTATATGCACAATAGTGATCCTAATCTCTGCTTGTTTTAGAGGTGGATAAGCACTGAATGACACAAAATGATTGGTGCTTTGGACTTCTCTTTACTAGCGGAATCCATTTTTGCCTTATGTGACATTAACATTTGTTTTTATCCTCTCATCTTTCAGACTCTGCAGATTTGACCTTTCAGGATGAACTGACTGAAATCGCTGAGGTGGATGAAGGTTTTTGTTCAAGGGCAGCCTCTAACTCTAGCCAGTCTGCCCTATCTAACAGCAGCAGCGGTAGTTTCAGCAGACAACCCTTAGGAAAGACTCAGAGGAGATCTGCAGGAGTCAGGGCTGGGGGTAAAGAAAAGGATTCTGGGGGAGATTCTTGCCGTGAGCATCTCAGCAGGAAGCAGAACCAGAGGGCCATGAGTGAGAACCTGGAGTTGGTGTCTCTGAAGAGGCTTACGCTGACAACCAGTCAGTCTCTTCCCAAGCCCGGCAGCCATAGTCTTGCACGGACTGCAACAGCCGTATTCAGCAAGTCCTTTGAACAGATGAGTGGTGCAACTGCTTCACACTGTGTCCCTGGTGTAAACACCTGTGGTACCGGACCAAGTGTGGGAACGAATAGATTTAGTGCGTGCAGCCTACAGGAGGAGAAATTGGTCTACATTTCTGAGAGAACGGAGCTTGTGTTGCCTACTAAACCCCAACCAAACGTCCACCAGAGGTCCCCTAGTATATGCATCACCTTGTCTACGGACTAGGCCTTGCCGTTGCATGTCTGGAAGCAGCAACACGTGGTCAGATGTAAATTTTGCTAAATTTTTCTAAGCTTGATGGGTGAACTTTGACATTTCTATGATTTGTATGCTGTAGTTTACCAAAGTTTTTACTTGCTACTTAATTAAAGCAAATGAAACAATTTGTATACATTTGATGGGTGACCCACCATATCTTTGAAATGTTGTTGAACACCTCAAAACTGTGGGGTTCGGAGATGGGCTTATAGTTTTATTACACTCCTAGTATAAAGTATATTTGAAACCAGTTGCCTGTTCAGTTAAAAAGTGTTCATGTGGTGTTTTTTGGTGTTTTTATTTTTCTTTTGTTACTAAATCTCTCCTTAGTACTAAAGTGTACCCATCACCCTTCCACTGTTCAAGGGGCAATTGTGTGGGTTGAATGGATACTCAAGAGAATGCTGCCTGTTCACTAGGAAGCATTGACATTACGAGGCACTGGTTGCTGCAGGCTGTTTGCTGATAGTGTGTGGATGAACGTGGCACTTTACATTTTATTGTACTGTCATTGCCTGCACTAAATTACTTACTGCAGTGTTCCTGAACACACCAGCAGATGGCAGTGCAGTGTGCTGTAAGTGGTTTCAGTGCTCCTGCTGGTTTGTTGTGGGAAAATACAAACGTATTTCTGTAATCTCTGTATCTGATTTGTAATTGTGATTCAGAAAGAGAAGATATATTTGATTCTTTTACATTTTGGGGTTTTTAGTTCAAACCGTGTGAGTATGTATGGGTGTATGTGTGTGTGTACATGTATGTGTATATATGTATTTTTTTTTTCTTGGAAAATCTTGAAAATTTTAGTTAAACATTTTTTTATTGCTAATACAAAAAACTACATATAAGCCATGATTATTTGGTCCATGCAATCTGGTGTATGGGCATGAACTGAGAAGGAAAGGGACATGGTTAATTGTGACTGCAGTATGTCTGTAACTATTGTCACACAGCAGTGCTGTCACCATGGGTATTCTCTACTTACAGCAGCTACTACTAGGTTCTTGGTTCAGAGGCAGAACTCTGGGAGGCAACGGAGTCATCTGCCGCAGGGCTCCTGCTCTGAAGGGGGGCACCTCTCCTCCCATTCTGTGACACCATTGAAGTAAGTTAATTGATAGCTGCCGCTGTCTTTTCAGTGGTTGACTTCCTCACTGGACCCTGCACCTTACAAATCACACCCTCTTTATTATACTGAATATACACATTTTAGAAGTGTCACACCCAGGATTAGGACCCATACCCTATTACAGTGGAAGCAGACACTTTACTAATGAAGCTGTTTGCTCCTGTATAGGAAATATGAGAATTTTAACTATATGAAGTTACTTCTCTGACAATTACACGTAACTTCATATAGTTAGAATTCTCATGCTTCCTGTACAGGAGCAAATAACTCCATCAGTAAAGTGTCTGCTGTTAGTGTAACAGGTCATGGGTTCTAATCCTGGGTATGACTGCTAAGAAAATGTGTGATTTAAAATAAAAGACAAGTAAATGTATAAATATAGTATATACATTTTTTTTCAGAACACCACACACACACACACACACACACACACACACACACACACACACACACACACACACACACACACACACACACACACACACACCTTAATATAGGAAATAGGGGGGCACCAATTTTTATCTTGCCTCCGGGCAACTGTGACAAACTTACGCCACTGTCTTGGTTAAATTAATATTCTTAGCATATTGAAAAGCAGTTATCGCCATTTGATAGTGTTTGGTGCAATTATATTTATTTTCAGTTCTATTAGAAACATTTTTTGTCCTTCTTTTTTTTTTTTTTTTTTTTCTTTTAAAATACACACTTGTGATGGGGCTTGGTGGCAGATCCTTACTGACCACAATCTTATGGCTCCCTCTGTTGCTCTCAGCACCTTCTCCCCCTTTAAAGCTTCTTCTGTTAGCCTATGTCAGACGTAAGGTTTGTCCATGAGAGAAGAGTACTTACAAATCCCGCCAATGTCTTGCCAACCCACGTTGTAACAAGGGCTCTGAACACCCTGTGCCAGGCCGCACCCTTTGTGTATAGGGAACTGCAGCGGGGCCCGGAGAGTCTTGAAGACGCTCCAGGCAGCTGTAAACGTGGCAGAGTGTTTGCCTGTAGCAACGAAAGAAGACTTGGGGCGACGGTGCCGCAGTGATACTGGTTGCAGGGTGCCGTTCCAGTCCTACGCTCTGTGCAGCCGCAACAGTCACACACCCCTAGTAACGGCCCTGTGCCAACCTCCAAAAGATTTAATGAAGTTCTTAGAATGTATGTATATACAAGCCAGCAGGCTGTAGGTGGAATTAGGGGCTCACTGAAGGAAGATTTCTCCTGAGTGAGTTAGGTGCCTGGATTACCCAGCCCCATCAGTAGTAGTTGTGCAGTGTAGTCTGCATTTTTTGGGGAGGGGGAGTTGCAAAGCATACAAGGCATAACGTTCTAGCTGGCTGTGAGTAAGTGATCTGAGATTGGGATGTTAAGTATAGATTAGGGTGTGGTGCTGCGTACACACTAACATCTATTGTGCGATACGTTGCCCTAAAGCAGATTGGAACTATATATTGTACACATTGTATAGTGTGCACCCTCGATCGTTCCTGACAGTCTTGCATTAATTGTCCCACTGGATGTGCTGCATGTCCAATGGGACGATTCCATGGCAGTCGCATTGTAGTTACATGTAGCATATTACGATACATCATGCCATCATACAATGCATAGTGTACGGCGGTGCAATGTATTGTTACATCACATCGTTGGTCGCACCATCGGAAGGTATGTACCCGGCAAAAGTGTGTGCGGTCTGAGTCTAAGGAAGCATTTTGCTACTGGACAGACAATTGCTGCGTCATAAAGGGATTGGATTCTTGTTCTTTGCGTCTATTAGTATTGCTGTGGTTTAGTTATATGTACAGATGTGATACCCATTGTGCATTATTGCTCATCTCATAGCCTAGTACTCTGTCTCTGCCACTGGTTCCGGATAAGGGCACATAATGTGTAGTGTATGACCATAAGTTTCCAGGTCCTTAATTTAATTTTAATATAGATTTTGAGGTCTACAGCTATCTTGTAGTATAGGACATTTATAGACCTTTATTACCCAAGGATATTTACATACAGGCTAAAACCTGATAGTGATAAAAATTTATTATTTTTTTAACCCGAGTGTGTTATGTATTTGTTTTATTGTGTGTTTTTTTGGCATTTTTTGTTTTAATACATGGATGTGCCATACAGTATTAATTGCAGATACAATGTTTATCTCCCATCTCTTTGTAGTTTATCATTTTACTAATTGTTGTTTTTTTTGTCTAATGCAGAAAGTGTTTTGTCTTCTATATATGTACTGTTTTGCTTTTATTGTACTGTTGGATAGCTGATTACTTTTACACCTTTTTTACTCTTTAGTAATGTATTTAGTATTGCACATTTGTGTCCTATTGAAATAAATTCCTTTAAACCTGTTTCTTGTGTATTTCTACTTCTGCACAAATGTTTAGACTATTTCGGTCATCTACAGTAGCATCCATTTCCATGCAATGGACATTAGTGTATAGACCTGATCTTCTCAAACGTGGTCCTCAAGCCACCCCAACGGTCCAGGTTTTAGGTATATTCATGGCTCAGCACAGATGATTAAATCAAATTGAGGTGCTAATTAAGTCACCTGTGGACAAGCTTGGATACATTTAAAACCTGGACCATTGGGGTGCCTTGAGAACCACGCTTGAGAACCTCTGCCGTAGAATGAGAAAAGTAGAATTATCTGAGTAAATGAGGGAATGGCTTCCACAGAGAAGTGGCTTATCCATTATTTAAGCAAATACCAATCCAGCAGGGGCAGGTTAATATGTAAAAATGCTGGCCTGGTTGTCTATAATGATGGATAGAATGGCTGCATGAAGACACCTCCATGACGTTGAACGTGGTGCATTTGTTGGAGCACATTAGTCCAGAGCATCAGTGACCAAGACAGTTCAACTTTATAATGACTTCAGAGCAGCAAATAACATGAGTGGGTGATCATAATTCCCAACATGACCCTCTCCAGGAGGGTACCACAAGGGTAACTTCCTTTTATTAGTGGTTCTTGTGATGATTGTTGGGAAAAGTGACTGCTGACTAATAGGTCCTTTAAATTAGGTGATCGCCGCCAACTATCATCAATTTTGGTATTCAGTTTTTTGGCCAGATCCTCATCTGAAAGTATGATGTGCCAATGTATCTGCAAAATCGACTTAATCTCCTTCCATTCCTTACAGAAATCTCCCACAAATCTTATGGTCTGTGATTCTTCCTTCTGTTTTTGTGTTGTTGTTGTATTAAATATTAAAGTTTCTCTTGTTGTTTTTATTAAGTTTTTTTCTTGCTTTTTTAATGGATCTCATGCTGTATCCTCTGTCCTTTAATCTGAGTGTCAATTCTTTGCTTCTCATCTCGAAGACTTCATCACTGGAACAATTTCTTCTGAGGCGTAAGAATTCACCCTTCGGGATATTCGTTATTGTAGGAGGAAAATGGGAACTGGTTTGATGCAGCAGAGTATTGGTAGCTGTACTTTTCCTGTAGATTTCTGTGGAGATCATGTTGTTAATATCCCTGTAAATTCGGAGGTCCAGAAAATAAATACTGTCCCTATGATAATCACAGGTAAATGAGAGGTTAAGGGTATTGTTGTTAAGCTGTTGTATGAATTCCAGAAGTTGGGTTTGTGTGCCATAAGAGGACAAAGAGGAATCTGAATGCAAGGGACAGATGCATTTATGTATTAATTAATCTCAGAATTTATAATACTGGGTAATATATTGAATTACATCATTTGATATTAATATATTGCTTTACTTTTTGATTTAAATTATCTCCAGTGGCATACTTTGCCTGTGGTATTTTTGTTCATAATAAGGGACTTTTAGTATTTGAACTACATAGGATTGTAAAATATTGCTTTGCTTTCAAATAATCGTGATTATCACTGGCCCTTTTTTCATGCCCAGGATATTGCTTTATAACAGTGTTTTTTGAAAAAACATTTTCAGTCGTACCTGCTGTTTGCCATAATTATGTTATGAATATACTTTCAGCATTAATTCAATATTACTGCATGTGTAGATTCGATACATTCATCATCTATGAGGGGAAATACGCAACCTTCAGTAAATGCAATGGTAAATGATATTTTACGGCTATCATTCTGACAGTCTGACTTTTGATTATTCAAAACCTTTTATATGGATTATATTTTTATTTTTTTCTGTGATCCACATCCTGGGTCCCAATACAATCGGAAAATGGTGCGCCTAGGAGATAAATTTACTTACGGTCAGACCGCACTGAGTATGCCCAAACTCGTCTGATCTTGGAAGCCAAGCACTGCAGGGCCTGTCAGTACCTGGATAGGAAACTACCAGGGAATACTAGGTACCGTAGGTATTTTATTCTCCAATATTTAATACAATTCTGGGACCCACAACAGGAACTTGATTGCAGGTTCCTGGCATCTATTGATTATACTAGACCCGAGGGAGTGACCTCATTCCATTAAAATTCCTATTATAGAGGACATAAGTGTAATATATTATTACATTGAATGAGGGATCACTTATTTTCGCTCATTTCACCTACATTATAGTACATCAGTACTTGTGAACATTGATGTTCCTTGAATATGGACGCTTGCTCTCGCTTTTCTCTCTTTTTTTAAGTATATAATAATAAAAGTTATGTTTTAATAAATTCATCATTACAAATTATCAAGTGTGCCCTGGAAAAGGCCTATAGTTGCTTTTTTGTCCTTTTCTCTTCAAAGGACCATACCTGTTTTATAGTTGTCATAACTATTTTTCTGGGAGCACCACCAACCATTTGCTGAATTAATTTTCATAGTAGGCTTGTATGTTGGTTTTGACTATATTTGTTAATCACTGAATCATAATTGTCATATCCTGTGCAGATTTATATCTTTTGGTTAAGATCATAAGAAGACGTCATGCGGCAGAAGACTTCAGATCTTCATGAGGTAAGCGCGCAGCAGGTAGCTGCGCGCCATTGCTCCCACAGAGGCTGCAGAGAACGCTGTCTCCCCAGACTCTCCCCTGCTGAGCATCAGAGGGCTGAAAATAAGAGAGGGGGGCACATATTTAAAGCGCAGTGAGTGGGGAATTCTGTATACATTTATATGTAAAAGCGCTATCTGGTTTTTTTTTCCCTGGGTCAGTTGGCGCTGGTGTGTGCTGGCATACTCTCTCTGTCTCTCCAAAGGGCCTTCTTTGGGGTATTGTCCCCTTATAGTTATAAGTTATAGTTATATCCCAGTGTGTGTGGGGTGTCGGTACGTGTGTCGGCATGTCTGAAACGGAAGGCTTATCCAAAGAGGAGGTAGAACAGATGAGTCGGGGTCTCAGAAACGTCCCTTCTTACAAATAAGGGACACAGATACCGACACAGACTCTGATTCCAGTGTTGACTATGATGAAGTAAGGTTGCACCCCAGGGTGACAAAGTATTCAGTGCATGATTATTGCAATAAAAGATGTGTTACATATCACTGATGAGCCCTCGGTGCCCGACACGAGGATACACATGTTTAAGGGAAAGAAACAGGTTATAAACTTTCCTCCTTCCCATGAAATGAATGAGTTATGTGAAAAAGCTTGGGAAACTCCAGATAAGAAACTGCAGATTCCCAAAAGGGTTCTTATGGCGTACCCTTTCCCTACACAGGACAGGGTACGTTGGGAATCCTCTCCCACAGTGGACAAAGCCTTAACACGCCTTTCCAAGAAGGTGGCGCTACCGTCCCCTGACACAGCGGCCCTCAAGGACCCTGCGGACCGCAGGCAAGAGACTACACTAAAGTCTATCTACACTCATACTGGTACTTTGCTTAGACCGGCAATTGCGTTGGCATGGGTATGTAGTGCAGTAGCAGCTTGGATAGATACACTGTCAGCTGACCTTGATACCCTAGATAGGGATACAATTTTGTTAACATTAGCTCATATTAAGGACGCAGTCTTATATATAAGGGACGCTCATAGAGACATTGGTTTACCGGGTTCAAGAGCCAATGCTATGGCTATTTCGGCAAGAAGAGCCTTGTGGATCCGCCAATGGACGGGGGATGCAGACTCAAAAAGGCATATGGAGGTTTTACCTTACAAAGGTGATGTATTGTTTGGGGACGGCCTCGCGGACCTGATCTCTACAGCTACCGCGGGTAAGTCGACCTTTTTACCTTTTGTTCTCCAACAGCAAAAGAAACCCCCACAATATCAGATGCAGTCCTTTCGGTCGCATAGATCCAGAAGAGGTCGGGGCTCCTCTTTCCTCGCCAGAGGTAAGGGTAGAGGCAAGAGGACACCTGCTGAGGCTGGTTCCCAAGAGCAGAAGTCCTCCCCGGCTTCCGCTAAGTCCACCGCATGACGCTGGGGCTCCCCTGCGGGAGTCCGCTCAGGTGGGGGCACGCCATCGACTATTCAGCCAAGTCTGGGTTCAGTCAGATGTGGACCCTTGGGTGATAGAAATAGTCTCCCAGGGCTACAAGCTGGAATTCGAAGAGGTGCCCCCACGCCGATTTTTCAAGTCGGCCTTACCAGCTTCTACTCCAGCGCGGGAAGTAGTGCTAGCTGCAATTAAATCGCTGTGTCAACAGCGAGTGATTATCAGGGTTCCCCTGAGCCAACAGGGAAAAGGGTATTATTCAACCCTATTTGTGGTCCCGAAGCCGGATGGTTCGGTCAGGCCCATTTTAAACCTAAAATCCCTGAACCTGTACCTGAAAAGATTCAAATTCAAGATGGAATCGCTCCGAGCGGTGACAGCCTGCCTGGAAGGGGGGGGGGATTTTATGGTGTCACTGCACATAAAGGATGCTTACCTTCATGTCCCCATATATCCCTCTCATCAGGAGTACCTGAGGTTCGCGGTACAGGATTGTCATTACCAGTTTCAGGCGTTGCCGTTTGGGCTGTCCACGGCCACGAGGATTTTCACCAAGATAATGGCGGAAATAATGGTGATCCTGCGCAAGCGAGGAGTCACAATTATCCCATACTTGGACGATCTCCTGATAAAAGCGAGATCAAGAGAGCAATTACTGGAGAATGTGGCACTCTCTCACAGAGTGCTTCAGCAACATGGGTGTATTCTCAATCTACCAAAGTCACAGTTGGTTCCGACAACTCGACTAGCCTTCCCTGGCATGATACTGGACACGGAACAAAATAAAGTTTCCCTCCCGTTGGAAAAAGTCCAGGACCTCCAGAACATGGACCCGAGAACTACTGAAGCCGAAAAGAGTGTCCGCTCATCAATGCACTCGGGTTCTGGGGAAAATGGTGGCAACTTACGAGGCCATTCCCTTCGGCAGGTTCCATGCAAGGACGTTTCAATGGGATCTTCTGGACAAATGGTCCGGGTCCCATCTACAATTACATCAAAAAATAACACTGTCCCCCAGTGCCAGGGTGTCTCTTCTATGGTGGCTGCAAAGTGCTCACCTTCTAGAGGGTCGCAGGTTCGGCATTAAGGACTGGATCCTGGTAACCACGGACGCGAGCCTCCGAGGATGGGGAGCAGTCACCCAAGGAAGAAATTTTCAGGGACTATGGTCAGACCAGGAGTCCTGTCTACACATCAACGTGTTGGAGCTAAGGACCATATACAACGGCCTTCGACAAGCGGAGTTTCTTCTTCGCAACCTACCGGTTCTGATTCAATCAGACAATGTCACAGCAGTAGCTCATGTGAACCGCCAAGGCGGGACAAGAAGCAGAGTCGCGATGGCAGAAGCCACCAGGATTCTTCGCTGGGCGGAAAATCACGTAAGCGCTCTGTCAGCTGTTTTCATTCCGGGAGTGGACAACTGGGAAGCAGACTTCCTCAGCAGACACTATCTCCATCCAGGAGAGTGGGGACTTCATGAAGAAGTATTTGCAGAGATAACGGATCTCTGGGGAGTTCCTCAAATAGACATGATGGTGTCACGCCTCAACAAGAAGCTTCGGAGGTATTGTGCCAGGTCCCGGGACCCTCAGGCAATAGCAGTAGACGCTCTGGTAACACCATGGGTATTCCAGTCGGTCTACGTGTTTCCTCCTCTTCCTCTCATCACAAAAGTGTTGAGGATCATAAATCAAAAAGAGTACAAACAATACTCATTGTTCCAGACTGGCCTCGAAGGGCCTGGTACTCAGATCTTCAGGAAATGCTCACGGAAGATCCCTGGCCTCTTCCTCTAATGGAAGACCTGTTACAGCAGGGGCCCTGCATGTTCCAAGACTTACCGCGGTTACGTTTGACGGCATGGCGGTTGAACGCCGGATCCTAGCGGAGAAGGGTATTCCGGAGGAGGTCATACCTACTCTAATAAAGGCTAGGTAGGAGGTGACGGTAAAACATTATCACCGTATCTGGCGGAAATATGTCTCTTGGTGTGAAACCAAGAATGCTCCTACGGAAGATTTCCATCTGGGTCGTTTTCTCCACTTCCTACAGACAGGAGTGGATATGGGCCTAAAGTTAGGCTCTGTTAAAGTACAGATTTTGGCCTTGTCAATATTCTTTCAGAAGGAATTGGCTTCTCTCCCAGAAGTTCAGACGTTTGTAAAAGGAGTACTACACATCCAGCCTCCTTTTGTGCCCCGGTGGCACCATGGGACCTGAACATGGTGTTGCAGTAACTTAAGTCACACTGGTTTGTACCCCTTAAAACGGTGGAGTTGAAATTTCTCACCTGGAAGGTGGTCATGTTGTTAGCCTTGGCATCTGCGAGGCGTGTGTCAGAATTGGCGGCCTTGTCTTACAAGAGCCCTTACTTGATTTTTCACGTAGATAGAGCGGAATTGAGGACTCGTCCTCAATTTTTACCCAAGGTGGTGTCTTCATTTCATATGAACCAACCTATTGTGGTGCCTGTGGCTACGAGTGACTTGGAGGATTCCATGTCTCTGGATGTAGTCAGGGCCTTACAAATTTATGTAACCAGGACGGCTAGAATTAGGAAAACAGATGCATTGTTTATCCTGTATGCTGCCAACAAGATTGGCGCGCCTGCTTCGAAGCAGACTATTGCTCGCTGGATCTGTAACACGATTCAGCAGGCTTATGTTACGGCTGGATTGCCGTTACCGCATTCAGTAAAGGCCCATTCCACTAGGAAGGTGGGCTCTTCTTGGGCGGCTGCCCGGGGCGTCTCGGCATAACAGCTTTGCCGAGCAGCAACTTGGTCGGGGTCAAACACTTTTGCTAAATTCTACAAGTTTGATACCCTGGCTGATGAGGACCTAGCATTTGCTCAGTCGGTGCTGCAGAGTCATCCGCACTCTCCCGCCCGATTGAGAGCTTTGGTATAAACCCCATGGTCCTTACGGAGTCCCCAGCATCCTCTAGGACGTAAGAGAAAATAAGATTTTAAACCTACCGGTAAATCTTTTTCTCCTAGTCCGTAGAGGATGCTGGGCGCCCGTCCCAGTGCGGAAAATCTGCAAGGCTTGTATATAGTTATTGCTTACATAAGGGTTATGTTACAGTTAGACTCGGTCTTGGACCGGTACTGTTTGTTCATACTGTTAACTGGTTATGTGTATTCCAGATTATATGGTATGATTGGTGTGGGCTGGTATGAATCTTGCCCTTAGATTAACAAAATCCTTTCCTCATGTTGTCCATCTCCTCTGGGCACAGTTCTCTAACTGAGGTCTGGAGGAGGGGCATAGAGGGAGGAGCCAGTGCACACCATACTAGAAAGTTCTTTTAGGTGCCCATGTCTCCTGTGGAGCCTGTCTATACCCCATGGTCCTTACGGAGTCCCCAGCATCCTCTACGGACTAGGAGAAAAAGATTTACCAGTAGGTTTAAAATCTTATTTTAAAGAGGTCTTGTGAAGAATCTTCATTTTTCTCACAGGCTGCACAGTCATTGTTTTTTATATAATGAAAAGTTTACACCATTTTGACATTAGCCATAACATATAGATAAATACTCTCTCATTTTCTCCGACAACCCTCCCCTGTAATTTTATTTCCACAATCACCCTTTCCACTGTACCTAATTGTTTTGGTCCACAGACATAGCCAGATCTTTGTGGGCCCCACAGCAACATTTTGAATTGGCCAACACCCAAATGCTTCTGGAGAGATACCGCTTTCTGCAGCAGTTGTTCATTTTATGCCCCCATAGTAATGCCCTAGTTAATGTTATTTCACAAAGTAATATCCTAGTTATTGTTATACCCCATAGTAGTTCCCTAGTTCATTGTATGCCCCATAGCAGTGCACTAGATCATAATATGCCACATAGTGCCCCAATTCGCATTATGCCATACAGTGTCCCCAGTACATATGTCAGAGTGCAGTGTCCTCAAGTCATATTATGCCACATTGTAGTGCCCCGTGTTCATTTTATGCCACTCTATAATGCCCACAGTTCATACAGTACAACATTTTAGTGCCTTCAATTTATATTGTGCCACCACTTTTTGTGGATAAAAATTACCTAGAAAATTCTGTCCATGCTGATCAGTTTGGGGCTGTATACCTCAGTGACAGGGGACCTTCAAACAATGGGCTCCCCTCGTTATACAGTAGTGTGAGCAGACCATCATGTCATGGTCTGCATTGGTTGTGATTCATATATTGAGCTACAGTTTCTACAAGGTGTTGGTTGGCAAGAGCACTGAGGGCCTAATTCAGAGTTGATCGCAGAAGCAAATTTGTTAGCAATTGGGAAAAACCATGTGCACTGCAGGGGGAGCAGGTATAACATGTGCAGAGAGAGTTAGATTTGGGTGGGGTATATCCAAACTGAAATCTAAATTGCAGTGTAAACATAAAGCAGCCAGTATTTACCCTGCACAGAAACAATATAACCCACCCAAATCTAACTTTCTCTGCAAATGTTATATCTGCGCCCCCACTCCCTCAGTGCACATGGTTTTTCCCAACTGGTAACAGATTAGCTGCTGCGATCAACTCTGAATTACCCCATGAGAGCGCTGCCAAGTGACTGCATTCTGACAAGTATACTTGTTAGTTCACCAGAAGCTACTATCTATTGTCCAGGTAATTTCCCCTTTCATAGAGGTTTTCTCATACGTCCTAGAGGATGCTGGGGTCACATCAAGAACCATAGGGTATAGATGGGATCCACAGGAGACATGGGCACTTTAAGACTTTCAAAGGGGTGTGAACTGGCTCCTCCCTCTATGCCCCTCCTCCAGACTCCAGTTTAGAATCTGTGCCCAGGCAGACTGGATGCACGCTGAGGAGCTCTACTGAGTTTCTCTGAAAAGACTTTGTTAGGTTTTTTATTTTCAGGGAGCACTGCTGGCAACAGTCTCCCTGCTTCATGGGACTTAGGGGAGAAAAGTCAGACCTACTTCTGAGTTTAAAGGCTCTGCTTTGGCTACAGGACACCATTAACTCCTGAGGGTCTGATCACTAGGTACGCCTAGATGCTCGTTCCCAGAGCCCGCCGTCACCCCCTTGCAGAGCCAGAAGTCTGAAGAATTCAGTGACAGCTTTGAGGTGCCGCGCTGCGCGCCATGCTCCCACACTCAGAGGCACTACAGGGTGCAGGGCGGGGGGGCATCGCCCTGGGCAGCATTTTAACCTCAAAATAACTGACTGGCAAGAGCGGACATAGTGCCAGGTCACTGTCCGGACTGCCGCCAGTATAAAAGTTTTTAAAAAGAGCGGGTCTGAAGCGCGCCATTACGGGGGCGGGGCTTAGCCCTCACAGCCCAGCGCCATTTTCTCTACACAGGCTGCAGAGACGCTGGTCCTTCCTCACACTGCTGTACAAGTAACGGTGCAAAATTGGGGGGGGGGAGGGGCACAGTGATTTTGGTGCATTGCATGTAATTTTTTAAAAGCGCTGCAGGTCTGGGACATTTTCTGTAGTGTTCAGACCGGGTTTGGGCGCTGGGGTGTGGGCTGCCAATATCTCCCTCTGTGTCTCTCTGACAGGCTTTACTGTGGAGTCTGTCCCCTATAGGCCCAGTGTATCTGCGTGTGGTGGGTGCACGTGTGACACAAACGGCTGTGGGAGTGACCCTGTCGGCACCGCCGACACCTGATTGGGTGAATGTTTTGAATGCAAATGTGGCTCTGATAAATAAAAGTTTGGATAAATCTGAGTCTCGGACCAGGCTTGGAAGAAATCCGTAGAGGATGTGTTGTTTCAAGTCCAGACCCCCTCGGGGTCACCAAAACGTTAATTTGCCCAGCTGACAGACACGGATACCGACACGGACACTGACTCAAGTGTCGACTATAGTGATGCCAGATTAGATCCAAAACTGGCAAAGAGCATTCGGTACATGATTGTGGCTATAAAAGATGTATTACATATCACCGAGGACCCTGCTGTTCCTGATACTAGGGTCTGTATGTATAAAGGAAAGAGACCTGTGGTAACGTTTCCTCCCTCTCATGAACTGAACACGCTTTGTGTAAAGGTTTGGGAAAGTCCTGACAAAAAGTTTCAGATTCCCATAAGGATTGTAGTGGCGTATCCGTTTCCCTCTGGGGATAGGGAAAAATGGGAGTCACCCCCCATTGCGGACAAAGCTCTGTCACGGCTGTCCAAAAGGTAGCTCTTCCGTCCCCTGACACGGCAGCCCTAAAGGATCCTGCGGATCGTAGGCAGGAAAATACATTGAAATCCATTTATGTCACCACAGGTACGCTACTCAGACCAGCCATTGCGTCTGCGTGGGTGAGTAGTGCTATCGAAAAATGGGCAGATAACTTGTCATCTGAAATGGATACCCTAGATAGGGATAGCATTCTTTTGACACTAGGTCATATCAGGGACGCTGCAGTCTACCTAAAGGAAGCTGCAAGAGATATTGGCCTTTTGGGATCATGGGCCAATGCCATGGCAGTCTCAGCTAGGAGAGCATTGTGGATTCAGCAATGGAATGCTGACGCTGACTCTAAGAAAGCAATGGAGTCTCTACTGTATAAGGGTGGTGTGGTGTTTGGTGACGGCCTCGCTGATTTGGTATCTACGGCTACCGCGGGTAAGTCATCATTTCTCTGACGTCCTAGTGGATGCTGGGGACTCCGTAAGGACCATGCGGAATAGCGGCTCTGCAGGAGACTGGGCACAACTAAGAAAGATTTAGGACTACCTGGTGTGCACTGGCTCCTCCCTCTATGCCCCTCCTCCAGACCTCAGTTAGAATTTTGTGCCCGGCCGAGCTGGTTGCACATTAGGGGCTCTCCTGAGCTCTTAGAAAAGAAAGTATATTTAGGTTTTTTTATTTTCAGTGAGATCTGCTGGCAACAGACTCACTGCTACGAGGGACTGAGGGGAGAAGAAGCGAACCTACTTGCTTGCAGCTAGCTTGGGCTTCTTAGGCTACTGGACACCATTAGCTCCAGAGGGATCGAACACAGGCCCAGCCTCGGTCGTCCGGTCCCGGAGCCGCGCCGCCGTCCCCCTTGCAGAGCCAGAAGCAAGAAGAACATCCAGGAAATCGGCGGCTGAAGACTCCGGTCTTCATTAAGGTAGCGCACAGCACTGCAGCTGTGCGCCATTGCTCCCCATGCACACCACACACTACGGTCACTGATAGGTGCAGGGGGGGGGGGGGGGGCGCCCTGGGCTGCAATAAGAGTACCTTAGCTTGGCAAAAAAACACATAATATAGTCAGTAAGACTATATATGTGTAAAATCCCCTGCCAAAAATATCCTGAAAAAAGCGGGAGAAGTCCGCCGAGAAGGGGGCGGGGCTATCTCCCTCAGCACACTGGCGCCATTTCTTCTCACTGCTCCGCTGGAAGGACGCTCCCAAGGCTCTCCCCTGCAGTTTCCAGGCTCAATAGGGTAAAAAAGAGAGGGGGGGGGGGCACTAAATTTAGGCGCAAACTGTGTATTATAGCAGCTATAGGGGAAAAATCACTGTGTGTAGTGTGTATCCCTGCATTATATAGCGCTCTGGTGTATGCTGGCATAATCTCTCTGTCTCCCCAAAGGACTTTGTGGGGTCCTGTCCTCAGTCAGAGCATTCCCTGTGTGTGTGCGGTGTGTCGGTACGGCTGTGTCGACATGTTTTTTGAGGAGGCTTATGTGGAGGCGGAGCAGGTGCCGATAAATGTGATGTCACCCCCTGCGGGGTCGACACCTGAATGGATGGACATGTGGAAGGAATTACGCGACAGTGTCAACTCCTTACATAAAAGGTTTGACGACATAGCAGATGTGGGACAGCCGGCTTCTCAGCCCGTGCCTGCCCAGGCGTCTCAAAAGCCATCAGGGGCTCTAAAACGCCCACTACCTCAGATGGCAGACACAGATGTCGACACGGATACTGACTCCAGATGTCGACACGGATACGACGATGAGACTAGTGACACCTTGATAAAGCTGTTTGCTACAGCGAAACGCGTCGGTTTACAGAGGCCTCCACTACAGCCAAACATCCTGATTCTGGAATACGCCTAGAAGTCCTTATGCCGAAGGGGAGCTTGTGATGTCCAACAGACGAGTATGAGACCATGCTTTCACTAGGACTATAATTGTCCACAATCAAGCTTCAAGGTCCTCTATTTACTTCGTATGGACTATACATCTCTACAAGTGTTATATACACCCCTTGGACTGTGGCACATTTCTTTCCAAAGGATCTATACAGGAGACTGTGATTGGCCTCTATCAGTGGTAATATATCCAACCAAGTGCTGTGTTGTGTTTGCCCTATTTTATCAATTATACTAATTTTATTATATTTTACACATGTGGTTGCAACCAAAAGTTCATCTTGTTTAAATAAAAAATGTCATTGTATATATCCAGTGTTTAGCGCTGTATATCCCTTTCCTATTAGCATTTTTCAGGGATTGACTACCCCTGTAAACAGCTGCTTTGGGTCAAACAACACATTTTGAGGCGCCGGGTCTATTACCTTGGTAATTTTTCTTTTGCACGGTGGGGGCCCGTCTCAAGAACTTCAGCGACCAGTGGACTCGCTCACGGGTGGATCCCTGGATTCTACAAGTAGTATTTCAGGGGTACAAGCTGGAATTCGAGACGTCTCCCCCTCGCCGTTTCCTCAAATCTGCCTTCCGACAGCTCCCCCGGACAGGGAGGCAGTGCTGGAGGCGATTCACAAGCTGTATTCTCAGCAGGTGATAATCAAGGTACCCCTCCTTCAACAAGGACGGGGTTACTATTCCACAATGTTTGTGGTACCGAAACCGGACGGTTCGGTGAGACCCATTTTAAATTTAAAATCCTTGAACACTTTTATATAAGAAGGTTCAAGTTCAAGATGGAATCGCTCAGGGCGGTGATTGCAAGCCTGGACGAGGGGGATTACATGGTATCACTGGACATCAAGGATGCTTACCTGCATGTCCCCATTTACCCTCCTCACCAGGAGTACCTCAGATTTGTGGTACAGGACTGTCATTACCAATTCCAGACGTTGCCGTTTGGTCTGTCCACGGCACCGAGGGTATTTACCAAGGTAATGGCCGAAATGATGATACTCCTTTGAAAAAAGGGAGTTTTAATTATCCCGTACTTGGACGATCTCCTTATAAAGGCGAGGTCCAGGGAACAGTTGTTGATCGGAGTAGCACTAGTTTGGGAAGTGCTACAACAGCACGGCTGGATCCTGAATATTCCAAAGTCGCAGCTGGTTCCTACAACGCGTCTACTGTTCCTGGGGATGGTTCTGGACACAGAACAGAAAAGTGTTTCTCCCGGAGGAGGCGGCCAAGGAGTTGTCATCTCTAGTCAGAGACCTCCTAAAACCAAAACAGGTGTCGGTGCACCACTGCACGCGAGTCCTGGGAAAGATGGTGGCTTCTTACGAAGTAATTCCATTCGGAAGGTTCCATGCAAGGATCTTTCAGTGGGATCTGTTGGACAAGTGGTCCGGATCGCATCTTCAGATGCATCGGCTGATAACCCTGTCTCCAAGGGCCAGGGTGTCGCTGCTGTGGTGGCTGCAGAGTGCTCATCTTCTAGAGGGCTGCAGATTCGGCATACAGGACTGGATCCTGGTGACCACGGATGCCAGCCTTCGAGGTTGGGGGGCAGTCACACTGGGAAGAAACTTCCAGGGACAATGGTCGAGTCAGGAGACTTCCCTACACATAAATATTCTGGAACGAAGGGCCATTTACAATGCCCTAAGTCAGGCAAGACCCCTGCTTCAACACCGGCCGGTGCTGATCCAGTCAGACAACATCACGGCGGTCGCCCATGTAAACCGACAGGGCGGCACAAGAAGCAGGATGGCGATGGCAGAAGCCACAAGGATTCTCCGATGGGCGGAAAATTGTGTTAGCACTGTCAGCAGTGTTCATTCCCGGAGTGGACAACTGGGAAGCAGACTTTCTCAGCAGACACGACCTCCACCCGGGAGAGTGGGGACTTCATCCAGAAGTCTTCCAAATGGTTGTACACCGGTGGGAAAGGCCACAGGTGGACATGATGGCGTCCCGCCTCAACAAAAAGCTAAAAAGATATTGCGTCAGGTCAAGGGACCCTCAGGCGATAGCTGTGGACGCTTTAGTGACACCGTGGGTGTACCAGTCGGTTTATGTGTTCCCTCCTCTTCCTCTCATACCCAAGGTACTGAGGATAATAAGAAGGAGAAGAGTAAGAACTATAATCATTGTTCCGGATTGGCCAAGAAGAGCTTGGTACCCAGAACTTCAAGAAATGATATCAGAGGAACCATGGCCTCTGCCGCTCAGACAGGACCTGCTGCAGCAGGGACCCTGTCTGTTCCAAGACTTACCGCGACTGCGTTTGACGGCATGGCGGTTGAACGCCGGATCCTGAAGGAAAAGGGCATTCCGGAGGAAGTCATCCCTACGCTGATTAAAGCTAGGAAGGAGGTGACCGCAAACCATTATCACCGCATATGGCGAAAATATGTTGCATGGTGTGAGGCCAGAAGGGCCCCAACGGAGGAATTTCAGCTGGGTTGATTTCTGCACTTCCTACAGTTAGGGGTGACTATGGGCCTCAAATTAGGTTCCATTAAGGTCCAGATTTCGGCTCTGTCGATTTTCTTCCAAAAAGAACTGGCTTCACTGCCTGAAGTTCAGACGTTTGTTAAAGGAGTGCTGCATATTCAGCCCCCTTTTGTGCCCCCAGTGGCACCTTGGGATCTCAACGTGGTGTTGGATTTCCTTAAGTCACATTGGTTTGAGCCACTTAAAACCGTGGAACTAAAATATCTCACGTGGAAAGTGGTCATGCTGTTGGCCTTGGCTTCGGCCAGGCGTGTGTCAGAATTGGCGGCTTTGTCATGTAAAAGCCCTTATCTGATTTTCCATATGGATAGGGCGGAATTGAGGACTCGTCCCCAATTTCTTCCTAAGGTGGTATCAGCTTTTCATTTGAACCAACCTAATGTGGTGCCTGCGGCTACTAAGGACTTGGAGGATTCCAAGTTGCTGGACGTAGTCAGGGCCCTGAAAATCTATGTTTCCAGGACGGCTGGAGTCAGGAAAACTGACTCGCTATTTATCCTGTATGCGCCCAACAAGCTGGGTGCTCCTGCTTCAAAGCAGGCTATTGCTCGCTGGATCTGTAGTACGATTCAACTTGCACATTCTGCGGCTGGACTGCCGCATCCTAAATCTGTAAAAGCCCATTCCACGAGGAAAGTGGGCTCTTCTTGGGCGGCTGCCTGAGGGGTCTCGGCTTTACATCTTTGCCGAGCTGCTACTTGGTCGGGTTCAAACACATTTGCTAAATTCTACAAGTTTGATACAATGGCTGAGGAGGACCTTGAGTTTGCTCATTCGGTGCTGCAGAGTCATCCGCACTCTCCCGCCCGTTTGGGAGCTTTGGTATAATCCCCATGGTCCTTACGGAGTCCCCAGCATCCACTAGGACGTCAGAGAAAATAAGAATTTACTCGCCGGTAATTCTATTTCTCGTAGTCCGTAGTGGATGCTGGGCGCCCATCCCAAGTGCGGATTGTCTGCAATACTTGTATATAGTTATTGCCTAACTAAAGGGTTACTGTTTGGAGCCATCTGTTTGAGAGGCTCAGTTGTTATTCATACTGTTCACTGGATATAGTATCACGAGTTGTACGGTGTGATTGGTGTGGCTGGTATGAGTCTTACCCGGGATTCCAAATCCTTTCCTTATTGTGTCGGCTCTTCCAGGCACAGTTTCCTAACTGAGATCTGGAGGAGGGGCATAGAGGGAGGAGCCAGTGCACACCAGGTAGTCCTAAATCTTTCTTAGTTGTGCCCAGTCTCCTGCGGAGCCGCTATTCCCCATGGTCCTTACGGAGGCCCCAGCATCCACTACAGACTACAAGAAATAGAATTACCGGCGAGTAAATTCTTATTTTTTATTTTATGTGCCTGCACCACAAAAGAAAGCACACCACTATCAGATGCAGTCCTTTTGGCCCAATAAATACAGAAGGGGCCGAGGGTCTTCCTTCCTTGCTACGAGAGGAAAGGGAAAAGGTAAACGATAACCGGCCGTGGCCGGTTCCCAGGAGCAGAAGTCCTCCCCGGCTTCTGCCAAGTCCACCGCATGACGCTGGGGCTCCTCTGCGGGAGTCCGCACCGGTGGGGGCACGTCTCGTGCTCTTCAGTCAGTTCTGGGCTCGTTCGGCCCTGGACCCATGGGTTTTAGAAGTAGTGTCCCAAGGGTACAAACTGGAGTTTCAAGACATCCCCCCTCACCGATTTTTCAAATCGGCCTTACCAGCTTCTCTTCCAAACAGGGAGGTGGTATGCACCGCAATACAAAAATTGTGTCACAATCAAGTCATTGTCAGGGTTCCCCCGTCACAACAGGGAGAAGGCTTTTATTCGAGCCTGTTCGTGGTCCCGAAGCCAGACTGCTCAGTCAGACCAATCCTGAACCTCAAATCCCTCAATTTCTACCTGAAAAAAAATTCAAATTCAAGATGGAATCTCTCCGGGCAGTGATCTCCAGTCTGGAGGAGGGGGATTTTATGGTGTCTGTAGACATAAAGGATGCCTACTTGCATGTTCCCATTTATCCCCCACATCAGGCTTACCTGAGGTTTGCAGTTCAGGATTGTCATTACCAATTTCAGACGTTGCCGTTTGATCTGTCCACGGCTCTGAGGGTTTTCACCAAAGTAATGGCCGAAATTATGGTTCTCCTACGCAAACAAGGAGTCACGATTATCCCGTACTTGGACGATCTCCTGATAAAGGCGAGATCCTGGGACCAATTGATGCAGAATATTACGCTCTCCCTGACAATTCTGCAGCAACATGGTTGGCTCCTAAACTTGCCAAAATCACAGTTGGTTCCGACGAGACGGCTGGCGTTTTTGGGAATGATTCTGGACACAGAATTACAGAGTCTTTCTTCCAGTGGAAAAGGCTCTGGAAATTCAGAACCTGGTCAAACAAATGCTGAAACCAGCAAGAGTATCGATCCATCAATGCACTCGGTTGCTGGGAAAGATGGCGGCGGCCTACGAGGCCATTCAGTTTGGCAGATTCCATGCCAGAGTGTTTCAGTGGGACCTGTTGGACAAGTGGTCCGGATCCCATCTGCACATGCACCGAAGGATAACCCTGCCTTCCAAGACCAGAATCTCACTCCTGTGGTGGCTGCATAACTCTCACCTTTTAGAGGGACGCAAGTTCGGGATCCAGGACTGGATCTTAGTGACCACGGATGCGAGACTCCGAGGCTGGGGAGCAGTCACGCAGGGGGAAAGCTTCCAGGGAAGATGGTCAAGCCAGGAAATGTGTCTACACATAAACATTCTGGAGTTAAGGGCCATTCACAATGGCCTTCTGCAAGGGGAACATCTTCGCAATCGGCCCGTCTTGATTCAGTCGGACAACATAACTGCAGTAGCGTACATAAACCGCCAGGGCGGAACAAAGAGCAGAGCGGCAATGGCAGAGGCCAAAAAGGTGCTCCGTTGGGCGGAAAGGCATACAAGCGCTCTGTCAGCAATTTTCATTCCAGGAGTGGACAACTGGGAAGCAGACTTCCTCAGCAGACACGATCTCCATCCAGAAGAGAGGGGTCTTCATCAAGAGGTCTTTGCAGAAGTGACAAGTCTTTGGGGAATTCCTCAAATAGACATGATGGCATCTCGCCTCAACAAGAAACTTCAGAGATATTGTTCCAGGTCAAGAGACCCTCAAGCAATAGCAGTGGATGCCCTAGTGACACAGTGGGTGTTTCAGTCGGTGTACGTGTTTCCTCCGCTTCCACTCATTCCAAAAGTGATTAAGATCATAAGAAGAACAAAGGTTCGAGCAATCCTCATTGTTCCAGACTGGCCAAGAAGGGCTTGGTATCCAGATCTTCAGGAATTACTCGTAGGAGATCCCTGGCCTCTTCCTCTGAGGGAGGATCTGTTACAGCAGGGGCCGTGCGTGTTCCAAGACTTAACGCGACTTCGTTTGACGGCTTAGAGGTGGAACGCCGGATCCTAGCCCGAAAGGGTATTCCCAAGGAAGTCATCCCCACTCTTATTCAGGCCAGGAAAGGAGTAACGTCTACACATTACCACCGTATTTGGAGAAAATACATGTCTTGGTGTGGATCCAAGAAGGCTCCTATGGAAGAATTTCAGTTAGGATGTTTTCTCCATTTTCTACAAGCCGGTGTGGATGCGGGCCTAAAGTTGGGCTCAATTAAAGTTCAAATTTCAGCTTTATCGTTTTTTTTTCCAAAAACAATTGGCCTCCCTTCCAGAAGTTCAGACCTTCGTGAAAGGCGTGTTGCACATCCAACCTCCCTTTGTGCCCCCTGTGGCACCATGGAATCTTAACGTGGTGTTGCAATTCCTTCAATCTCATTGATTTGAACCTTTACAGAAGGTAGAGTTGAAATTCCTTACTTGGAAAGTGGTCATGCTGTTGGCCTTGGCATCCGCAAGGCGGGTGTCTGAATTGGCGGCCTTGTCTCACAAGAGCCCTTATTTGATCTTCCATGAAGATAGAGCAGAGTTGAGGACTCGTCAGCAGTTTCTGCCAAAAGTGGTTTCGTCGTTCCACTTGAACCAACCTATTGTGGTGCCAGTGGCTACTGACGCCTTGCTGGAATCGAAGTTTCTCGATGTAGTAAGAGCTTTGAAATTTATGTCGCCAGAACGGCTCAGTTTAGGAAAACAGAGGCTCTGTTTGTCCTGTATGCTCACAATAAAATTGGGGCTCCTGCTTCCAAGGAGACTATTGCGCGCTGGATCTGTCATACGATTCAGCAGGCTCATTCTACGGCTGGATTGCCGTTACCGAAATCGGTGAAGGCCCATTCTACCAGAAAGGTGGGCTCATCCTGGGCGGCTGCCCGGGGGGGTCTCGGCATTACAACTTTGCCGATCGGTTACTTGGTCGGGTTCAAACACCTTTGCGAAGTTCTACAAGTTTGATACCCTGGCTAGTGAGGACCTGATGTTTGGTCAATCTGTGCTGCAGAGTTATCCGCACTCTCCTGCCCGTTCTAGAGCTTTGGTATAACCCCATGGTTCTTGATGTGACCCCAGCATCCTCTAGGACATATGAGAAAATAGGATTTTAATACCTGCCAGTAAATCCTTTTATCTTAGTCCGTAGAGGATGCTGGGCGCCCGTCCCAGTGCGTACTGTAAATAAAAAGAGGTGTGTATACTGGCGCCGGCTGTAAATCAAATAATGATAGACATAATACAAATTAAAATATATAACCACTATTTTATTTGAACAATCTTAACAGATGTGAATTATTAAAATATTATAGCAATTGCTAAGAATAGTAGATAAAAGATTGAGATTATAAGGTACCACTGGTTATGTCCTTTAGGGTGAGATGTCCCAAATTTCTGACTAGGACTCTATTCCACTTAAGCTCACAAGTTCAATTGGTGAAATATATTATTACCAGACTTGCTTCCGGAGAAAGGTCCCCCTAGGAATCTCATACATGAAGATCCAAATTGGCAAACAGGGATATATCCGGGTCTGTAAGTGACTTGTGCTGGGATTTTATCCGGTGGATGCAAAAGAGTCCATACCGTCAGAATTGTTGTAGGAGAAACACCTTGTGGTCCTTAAATGGATAGCTCAACACGTTTCGCTGGTCTTGTAACTGCCAGCTTCCTCAGGAACTCTTTTGCATCCACCGGATAAAATCCCAGCACAAGTCACTTACAGACCCGGATATATCCCTGTTTGCCAATTTGGATCTTCATGTATGAGATTCCTAGGGGGACCTTTCTCCGGAAGCAAGTCTGGTAATAATATATTTCACCAATTGAACTTGTGAGCTTAAGTGGAATAGAGTCCTAGTCAGAAATTTGGGACATCTCACCCTAAAGCACATAACCAGTGGTACCTTATAATCTCAATCTTTTATCTACTATTCTTAGCAATTGCTACAATATTTTAATAATTCACATCTGTTAAGATTGTTCAAATAAAATAGTGGTTATATATTTTTATTTGTATTATGTCTATCATTATTTGATTTACAGCCGGCGCCAGTATACACACCTCTTTTTTATTTTCTGTAATTACCCAGGGAATTGACCTTCCCAATACAGGCTGCCGTTGATAGCGCACTCTTTTATATATATTTCAGTATTTATACCAGTGCGTACTGTATCTGCAGTTATTAGTTGTGGTTACACACATGTTGTGTTACGTTTATAGTCAGCCTGTTGCTGATAATGTTCATGCCGTTGACTAACGTTGTGTTAAATGCCATGTTGTACGGCGTGCTTGAAGTGTGAGCTGGTATGTATCTCACCTTAGTTTAACAATAAATCCTTTTCCTCGAAATGTCCGTCTCCCTGGGCACAGTTCCTATAACTGGAGTCTGGAGGAGGGGCATAGAGGGAGGAGCCAGTTCACACCCCTTTGAAAGTCTTAAAGTGTCTGTCTGCTGTGGATCCCGTCTATACCCCATGGTTCTTGATGTGACCCCAGCATCCTCTACGGACTAAGAGAAAAGGATTTACCAGTAGGTATTAAAATCCTATTTTCTGTGGAGGTATAGTTCCTACTCGATTTCCCTTAAATTGTGTCATAAAAAAATGAATCAAAATATCGATTACACATTTAAGAAATGCCAGATAAGAGGCCTTATGCCATTTTAAGTTAGTTTATAATAAATATTGGTACGAGCTTTACCAACGAAGATGACATGGCTTCTGTATACACCCCAAAGTAATCCTGGGGGAACTAACTAGCTGCTGATTAAATCAATGTACAAATCATCAATATGCTTTGATTTATAATATAAATCTGTTTATTTCTATACTGAATTTTTCAGCATATAGTTAACATGAAATGGTCTGTTTAGGGTGATAACAAGGCTGCTTACACATTATTAGAAAGGAAACCTGATGGGCGAAATGTTAAAGGATTAGATTTTTCAACAAGAAAATGTCCCTGGTTTTGGCTAAAAAAAAAACCATTTTATTTAAATCCTGTAGCAAATAATCACAGGAAAGTGGAGCTTTTGCAAAATTGGATCCTATAACATTTCCCCAAATATGTCTTAACCACTGAAAACCATTTATTATAATTGTGTATATCAGGGGTGGGGAACCTTTTTTCTACCAAAGGCCATTTGGATATTTATAAAATTCTTCGGGGGCCATACAAAAATCATCAACTTAAAAATGAGCTTGCCCCCAGTAGATATGCCTCCAGTCAGTAGTTATGCCCCCATTAGATATGCCCCGTCACTTGTTATGCCCCATTAGATATGCCCCCTAGTATCGACGCTTACACACACACATTAAAAGAAAAAAAAAACACAATACTCACCAGCCCCGCTCCTGCTTCCGGACCGTTGCCCTCTGCCTGGCTGCTCGCTCCTCAGAACTATGGGAGAGAAGTCATGACATCTCTCCCATAACACCGCTCAACAGCACATGCACACTGCCAGAGCCGGAAGCCGGAGCTCAGGAGTGAGCTCCTGCCTCCGGCTGCTACTGAGGGTAAGAAGCCAGGCGGCCACTAGTAACAAAATCTCAGCGGGCGCCCGGCTAGGTGAGCCTGGCCAGGCTGGATCAAGTGCCTCTGCGGGCCTTATACGGCCCTCGGGCCTGAGGTTCACCACCCCTGGTGTATATAATAGTTTGATACAGTATATTTTAATCATTTTGTATAAGGCACAATTGCCTGCATCTAAGGTAATCTGCTCAGTATATCTCGTAGCACCTTAAACAGTTTGTTTTTGGTGCTTTGTCCAGATAATAAGAAAGCACAGTGTTGGTACATAAGGCTGGGTTTATGGTTCTGGACCAATGGGAAAGGTTTTTTTTTTATACAACTAGTATTTTCATTCAAAGAAAATAGGCTTTTGTGGGTGACACCCCTTTCACCCAACCTGGCAATAACCCTAGTTATGGAGGCAAAGTCGGGTCACGGCCCAGAGGATAAGGGTCCCAAAAATATAACCTAGGTCCAGTGACAGGGTTGGACCCTGGAAGGACTTGGGTAACAAGGCAGTGTAAATGGGTGACCGGGGTCATCCGACCTGGGTTCCATTAAAAGCATAGGGAGAGCCGGATCACCGGCACTTGGAGAGGACGTCATCTCCAAGCACTGGCAGAACAGAAAGGTTGCACCCATGTGCAGTGTAAATGATGCCGACCCGGGAATAACTCTGATCGCCACTGTGGTGTGAACGACGCCTGACTAGGGCTGGAACCATGTTCCAAAACCCTGGTTGGACCTGGGATTTCAGTGGAAAAGGGATACAATGCTGGCCATAGATTGAGATAAAACTCACTGTCAGACAGACAGACCAATTATCTGATGTCTGTCTGATGGGGTAGTGTCACAGTCGCACCCGCACTCTCAGAACTCCTTCCGCATCGGATGGTCGTAACTTGGTGTTATGCCAATTATCCTAACAATAAAATATATCAGTCTACTACCACCAAAGGCTTCAGGGCTCCTCCCACAGTGGCCTCTTCGGTTATGCTCACAGTAAATACACTTTCTCTGACGTCCTAGTGGATGCTGGGAACTCCGTAAGGACCATGGGGAATAGCGGGCTCTGAAGGAGGCTGGGCACTCTAGAAAGATTTATGACTACCTGGTGTGCGCTGGCTCCTCCCACTATGACCCTCCTCCAAGCCTGAGTTCGATTTTGTGCCCGGCCGAGGTTGGATGCACACTAGGGGCTCTCCTGAGCTCTTAGAAAGAAAGATAGACTTAGGTTTTTTATTTTCAGTGAGACCTGCTGGCAACAGGCTCACTGCAGCGAGGGACTAAGGGGAGAAGAAGCGAACTCGCCTGCTTGCAGCCGGATTGGGCTTCTTAGGCTACTGGACACCATTAGCTCCAGAGGGATCGACCGCAGGCCCAGTCCTTGGTGTTCGGTCCCGGAGCCGCGCCGCCGTCCCCCTTACAGAGCCAGAAGCAAGAAGAGGTCCGGAAAATCGGCGGCAGAAGACATCAGTCTTCTCCAAGGTAGCGCACAGCGCTGCAGCTGTGCGCCATTGCTCCTCACACATACTTCACACTCCGGTCACTGAGGGTGCAGGGCGCTGGGGGGGGGGGGGGGCGCCCTGAGAAGCAATTATAACACCTTGGCTGGCAAAAATACCACAATATATAGCCCTAGAGGCTATATATGTGGAAAATACCCCTGCCAGAATCCAGAAAAAAGCGGGAGAATAGGCCGCGGAAAAGGGGCGGAGCTATCTCCTGCAGCACACTGGCGCCAT
Source organism: Pseudophryne corroboree (assembly GCF_028390025.1). Taxonomy (NCBI): domain Eukaryota; kingdom Metazoa; phylum Chordata; class Amphibia; order Anura; family Myobatrachidae; genus Pseudophryne; species Pseudophryne corroboree. Next base: position 130,115,946 of record NC_086448.1, read on the forward strand.
TTCTCCTTCACAGATCCACTGGAAGGAAGCTCCCTGGCTCTCCCCTGCAGTCTACACTACAGAAAAGGGTAAAAAAAAGAGAGGGGGGGCACTAAATTTAGGCGCTGTATAAATTATATAGAAAAAGCAGCTATAGGGGACATAACTCAGTTAGTCCCTGCATTATATAGCGCTCTGGTGTGTGCTGGCATACTCTCACTCTGTCCCCCCAAAGGGCTTTTGTGGGTCCTGTCCTTTGTTGGAGCATTCCTTGTGTGTGTGCGGTATGTCGGTACGGCTGTGTCGACATGTTTGATGAGGATAATGATGTGGAGACGGAGCAGATGCCTTTAGAAGGGATGTCACCCCCTGCGGGGCAGACACCTGAATGGTTGAGCTTATGGAAAGAAATGAGTGCACGTATAGACTCCTTACATAAGAAATTTGACGACATGCCAAATGTGGGACAGCCGACTTCTCAGCTCGTGCCTGTCCAGGCGTCGCACAGGTCATCAGGGGCTCTAAAACGCCCGCTACCTCAGACCGCAGACCCAGATGTCGACACTGATACTGACACCAGTGTCGACGACGATGAGTCTAATCTGATGCCCACTAAGGCCATTCACTGCATGATTGAGGCAATGAAAGAGGTGTTACACATTTCTGATATAAATACAGGTACCACTAAAAAGGGTATTATGTTTGGGGAGAAAAAACTACCCGTAGTTTTTCCCCCATCAGATGAATTAAATGAAGTGTGTGAAGAAGCGTGGGCTTTCCCTGATAAAAAATTGGTAATTCCTAAGAAGGTACTAATGGCGTTCCCTTTCCCACCAGAGGATAGGTCACGTTGGGAAACACCTCCTAGGGTGGATAAAGCGCTCACACGTTTGTCAAAAAAGGTGGCACTACCGTCTCCGGATACGGCCGCCCTCAAGGAACCTGCTGATAGAAAGCAGGAGGCGATCCTGAAGTCTGTATATACACACTCAGGCATTATACTTAGGCCAGCTATTGCGTCAGCTTGGATGTGCAGTGCTGCCGCTGCGTGGTCAGATAAACTGTCAGAAAATATTGACACATTAGACAGAGACACGATCCTGTTAACCATAGACCATATAAAAGACTCAGTCTTATATATGAGAGATGCACAGAGGGAAATCTGCCGACTGGCATCTAAAGTTAGTGCATTGTCCATTTCTGCTAGGAGAGGCTTATGGACTCGCCAGTGGACAGGAGATGCAGATTCTAAAAGGCACATGGAAGTGTTGCCATATAAAGGTGAGGAATTATTTGGGGATGGTCTCTCGGACCTAGTTTCCACAGCAACGTCTGGGAAGTCAGCATTTTTACCCCATGTCCCCTCACAGCCTAAGAAGGCGCCGTTTTATCAGGTTCAGTCCTTTCGGACCCAGAAAAACAGGTGTGGAAAAGGCGGGTCTTTTCTATGCAGAGGTAGGGGAAAAAGGCTGCAACAAACAGCAGGTTCCCAGGAGCAAAAGTCCTCCCCCGCTTCTTCTGCCAAGTCCGCCGCATGACGGTGGGGCTCCACAGGCGGAGCCTGGTACGGTGGGGGGCCGCCTCAAGAATTTCAGCGATCAGTGGGCTCGCTCACAGGTGGATCCCTGGATCCTTCAAATAGTATCTCAGGGGTACAAACTGGAATTCGAGGCGTCTCCACCCCACCGGTTCCTAAAATCTGCCTTGCCGATTGCTCCCTCAGACAGGGAGGCGGTGCTAGCGGCAATTCACAAGCTGTATTCCCAGCAGGTGATAATCAAGGTACCCCTACTTCAACAAGGCCGGGGTTACTATTCCACACTATTTGTGGTACCGAAACCGGACGGTTCGGTGAGACCCATTTTAAATTTGAAATCCTTGAACACATACATAAAAAAATTCAAGTTCAAGATGGAATCGCTCAGGGCGGTTATTGCGAGCCTGGAAGAGGGGGATTACATGGTATCCCTGGACATCAAGGATGCTTACTTGCATGTCCCCATTTACCATCCTCACCAGGAGTACCTCAGATTTGTGGTACGGGATTGCCATTACCAATTCCAGACGCTGCCGTTTGGACTGTCCACGGCACCGAGGGTGTTTACCAAGGTGATGGCGGAAATGATGATACTCCTTCGAAAAAAGGGAGTTTTAATTATCCCGTACTTGGACGATCTCCTAATAAAAGCGAGGTCCAAGGAACAGTTGTTGGTGGGAGTAGCACTATCTCAGGAGGTGCTGCACCAGCACGGCTGGATTCTGAATATCCCGAAGTCACAGCTGGTTCCGACGACACGGCTACTGTTCCTGGGTATGATTCTGGATACAGTCCAGAAAAAAGTGTTTCTCCCGGAGGAGAAAGCCAGGGAGTTGTCATCTCTAGTCAGAGACCTCCTGAAACCAAAACAGGTATCAGTGCATCGCTGCACGCGGGTCCTGGGAAAGATGGTGGCTTCTTACGAAGCAATTCCCTTCGGCAGGTTCCATGCCAGAATCTTTCAGTGGGACCTGTTGGACCAGTGGTCCGGATCGCATCTTCAGATGCATCGCTTGATAACCCTGTCTCCAAGAACCAGGGTGTCTCTACTGTGGTGGCTGCAGAGTGCCCATCTTCTAGAGGGCCGCAGGTTCAGCATACAGGACTGGGTCCTGGTGACCACGGATGCCAGCCTTCGAGGCTGGGGGGGCAGTCACACAGGGAAGAAACTTCCAAGGACTATGGTCGAGTCAGGAGACTTCCCTTCACATAAATATTCTGGAACTAAGGGCCATCTACAATGCCCTAAGTCAAGCAAAATCCCTGCTCCTACACCAGCCGGTGCTGATCCAGTCAGACAACATCACGGCAGTCGCCCATGTAAATCGACAGGGCGGCACAAGAAGCAGGATGGCGATGGCAGAAGCCACAAGAATTCTCCGATGGGCGGAGAATCATGTACTAGCACTGTCAGCAGTGTTCATTCCGGGAGTGGACAACTGGGAAGCAGACTTCCTCAGCAGACACGACCTCCACCCGGGAGAGTGGGGACTTCATCCAGAAGTCTTCCAGATGCTGGTAAACCGTTGGGAAAAACCACAGGTGGACATGATGGCGTCCCGCCTCAACAAAAAGTTAAAAAGATATTGCGCCAGGTCAAGGGACCCTCAGGCGGTAGCTGTGGACGCTCTAGTGACACCGTGGGTGTACCAGTCGGTTTATGTGTTCCCTCCTCTGCCTCTCATACCAAAGGTATTGAGAATAATAAGAAAGCGAGGAGTAAACACCATTCTCGTGGTTCCGGATTGGCCAAGACGAGCGTGGTACCCGGAACTTCAAGAGATGCTCTCAGAGGACCCGTGGCCTCTACCGCTCAGACAGGACCTGCTACAGCAGGGGCCCTGTCTGTTCCAAGACTTACCGCGGCTGCGTTTGACGGCATGGCGGTTGAACACCGGATCCTAAAGGAAAAGGGTATTCCGGAAGAAGTCATTCCTACGCTTATTAAGGCCAGGAAAGATGTTACGGCAAAGCATTATCACCGCATATGGCGGAAATATGTTGCATGGTGCGAGGCCAAAAAGGCCCCAACAGAGGAATTTCAACTAGGTCGATTTCTGCATTTCCTGCAAGCAGGAATGAATATGGGCCTAAAACTAGGCTCCATTAAAGTACAGATCTCGGCTCTGTCGATTTTCTTTCAAAAAGAACTAGCTTCAGTACCTGAAGTTCAGACATTTGTGAAAGGAGTGCTGCATATTCAGCCCCCATTTGTGCCTCCTGTGGCACCTTGGGATCTCAACGTGATGTTGAGTTTCTTAAAATCACATTGGTTTGAGCCACTAAAAACCGTGGATCTGAAATATCTCACGTGGAAAGTGGTCATGTTATTGGCCTTGGCTTCAGCCAGGCGAGTGTCAGAATTGGCGGCTTTATCATGTAAAAGCCCTTATCTGATTTTCCATATGGATAGGGCAGAATTGAGGAGTCGTCCCCAATTTCTCCCTAAGGTGGTGTCAGCGTTTCACCTGAACCAGCCTATTGTGGTGCCTGTGGCTACTAAGGATTTGGAGGACTCCAAGTTGCTAGACGTTGTCAGGGCCCTGAAAATATATGTTTCCAGGACGGCTGGAGTCAGAAAATCTGACTCGCTGTTTATCCTGTATGCACCCAACAAGCTGGGTGCTCCTGCTTCTAAGCAGTCTATTGCTCGCTGGATTTGTAGTACAATTCAGCTTGCACATTCTGTGGCAGGCCTGCCACAGCCAAAATCTGTGAATGCCCATTCCACAAGGAAGGTGGGCTCAACTTGGGCGGCTGCCCGAGGGGTCTCGGCTTTACAACTTTGCCGAGCAGCTACTTGGTCAGGGGCAAACACGTTTGCAAAATTCTACAAATTTGATACCCTGGCTGAGGAGGACCTGGAGTTCTCTCATTCGGTGCTGCAGAGTCATCCGCACTCTCCCGCCCGTTTGGGAGCTTTGGTATAATCCCCATGGTCCTTACGGAGTTCCCAGCATCCACTAGGACGTCAGAGAAAATAAGAATTTACTCACCGGTAATTCTATTTCTCGTAGTCCGTAGTGGATGCTGGGCGCCCATCTCAAGTGCGGATTGTCTGCAATACTTGTAAATAGTTATTGTTAACTAAAGGGTTATTGTTGAGCCATCTGTTGAGAGGCTCAGTTGTTTTCATACTGTCAAACTGGATATAGTATCACGAGTTGTACGGTGTGATTGGTGTGGCTGGTAAGAGTCTTACCCGGGATTCTAAATCCTTCCTTATTATGTCAGCTCGTCCGGGCACAGTGTCCTAACTGAGGCTTGGAGGAGGGTCATAGTGGGAGGAGCCAGTGCACACCAGGTAGTCATAAATCTTTCTAGAGTGCCCAGCCTCCTTCGGAGCCCGCTATTCCCCATGGTCCTTACGGAGTTCCCAGCATCCACTACGGACTACGAGAAATAGAATTACCGGTGAGTAAATTCTTATTTTAATAATCAGTAGCTTGTGCCTCACAAGGTTGTAGGTAGGTTAAGAACACAGAATATCCGAATGAGAAAATAAGATTTTAAACCTACCGGTAAATCTTTTTCTCCTAGTCCGTAGAGGATGCTGGGGACTCCGAAAGGACCATGGGGTATAGACGGGCTCCGCAGGAGACAGGTGTGCACTGGCTCCTCCCTCTATGCCCCTCCTCCAGACCTCAGTTAGAGAAACTGTGCCCAGAGGAGACGGACAGTACGAGGAAAGGATTTTGTTAATCTAAGGGCAAGATTCATACCAGCCCACACCATCCACACCGTATAACCTGGAATATACGCAACCAGTTCACAGTATGAACAAAACAGCATCAGCTAAAAACTGATCTTAACTGTAACATAACCCTTATGTAAGCAACAACTATATACAAGTCTTGCATAAATATGTCTGCACTGGGACGGGCGCCCAGCATCCTCTACGGACTAGGAGAAAAAGATTAACTGGTAGGTTTAAAATCTTATTTTCTCTTACGTCCTAGAGGATGCTGGGGACTCCGTAAGGACCATGGGGATTATACCAAAGCTCCAGACCGGGCAGGAGAGTGCGGATGACTCTGCAGCACCGATTGAGCAAACATGAGGTCCTCATCAGCCAGGGTATCAAACTTGTAGAATTTTGCAAAAGTGTTTGAACCCGACCAAGTTGCCGCTCGGCAAAGCTGTAGTGCCGAGACGCCTCGGGCAGCCGCCCAAGAAGAGCCCACCTTACTAGTGGAATGGGCCTTTACCGAATTTGGTAACGGCAATCCAGCCGTAGAATGAGCCTGCTGAATCGTGTTATATATCCAGCGAGCAATAGTTTGCTTAGAAGCAGGAGCACCAACCTTCTTGGCTGCATACAGGACAAACAGTGCCTCTGTTTTCCTAACCCGAGCCGTCCTGGCTACATAAATTTTTAAGGCCCTGACTACATCCAGGGACTTGGAAACATGGAAAATCAGATAGGGGCTTTTGTGAGACAAAGCCGCCAATTCAGACACCCGCCTTGCAGATGTCAAGGCCAACAACATGACCACCTTCCAAGTGAGAAATTTTAATTCCACTGTTTGAAGGGGCTCAAACCAGTGAGATTTCAGGAACTGTAACACCACGTTAAGGTCCCATGGTGCCACTGGAGGCACAAAAGGAGGCTGTATGTGCAGCACTCCCTTTACAAAAGTCTGGACTTCTGGGAGAGAAGCCAATTCCTTCTGAAAGAAAATTGACGAGGCCGAAATCTGTACCTTAATGGAGCCTAATTTAAGGCCCATATCCACTCCTGTCTGCAGAAAGTGGAGAAAACGTCCCAGATGGAAATCTTCCGTAGGACTATTCTTAGATTCACACCAAGATACATACATTCTCCAGATACGGTGATAATGTTTCGCCGTGACTTCCTTCCTAGCCTTCATCAGAGTAGGGATGACTTCTTCCGGAATGCCTTTCCCAGCTAGGATTCGGTGTTCAACCGCCATGCCGTCAAACGTAACCGTGGTAAGTCTTGGAACACGCATGGCCCCTGTAGCAACAGGTCCTCTCTAAGAGGAAGAGACCACGGATCTTCTTTGAGCATTTCCTGAAGATCTGAATACCAGGCCCTTCGAGGCCAATCTGGAACAATGAGTATTGTCTGCACTCTTTTTCGTCTTATGATTTTCAATATTTTTGAGGTGAGTGGAAGAGGAGGGAACACATAGACCGACTGAAACACCCACGGTGTCACCAAGGTGTCCACTGCTCCTGCCTGAGGGTCCCTTGACCTGGCACAATACCTCCGAAGCTTCTTGTTGAGGCGTGACGCCATCATGTCTATTTGAGGAAGTCCCCAACGACTTGTTATCTCTGCAAAAACTTCTTGATGAAGTCCCCACTCTCCTGGATAGAGATCGTGTCTGCTGAGGAAGTCTGCTTCCCAGTTGTCCACTCCCGGAATGAAGACTGCTGCCAAAGCGCTTATGTGATTTTCCGCCCAGCGAAGAATCCTGATGGCTTCCGCCATTGCCACTCTGCTCCTTGTCCCGCCTTGGCAGTTTACATGAGCCACGGCTGTGACGTTGTCTGATTGAATCAGAACCGGTAGGTCGCGAAGAAGATTCTCCGCTTGACGTACACCGTTGTATATGGCCCTCAATTCCAGTACGTTGATGTGTAGACAAGCCTCCTGGCTTGACCATATCCCCTGAAAGTTTCTTCCTTGTGTGACTGCTCCCCATCCTCGGAGGCTCGCGTCCGTGGTCACCAGAACCCAGTCTTGAATGCCGAACCTGCGACCCTCTAGAAGGTGAGCACTCTGCAGCCACCACAAGAGAGACACCCTGGCCCTGGGGGACAGGCTTATTTTCTGATGAATTTGAAGATGGGACTCGGACCACTTGTCCAGAAGGTCCCACTGAGACGTCCTCACATGAAACCTGCCGAAGGGGATGGCCTCGTAGGTCGCCACCATTTTCCCCAGTACTCGAGTGCATTGATGGACTGACACTCTTTTCGGTTTCAACAGGTCTCTGACCATGTTCTGGAGTTCCTGGGCTTTTTCCATTGGGAGAAAAACCCTCTTTTGTTCCGTGTCCAGAATCATGCCTAAGAAAGATAGCCGAGTCGTTGGAACCAACTGTGACTTTGGTAGATTTAGAATCCAGCCATGTTGCTGCAGCACTCTCAGGGAGAGCGACACGCTTTTCAGCAATTGATCTCTCGATCTCGCTTTTATCAGGAGATCGTCCAAGTACGGGATAATTGTGACTGGAGCACCATAATTTCCGCCATTACCTTGGTGAAAATCCTCGGGGCCGTGGAAAGCCCAAACGGCAACGTCTGAAACTGGTAATGACAGTCCTGTACAGCGAATCTCAGGTACGCCTGATGAGGGGGCTATATGGGGACATGAAGGTATGCATCCTTTGTCTAGTGACACCATAAAATCCCCCCCTTCCAAGCTGGAGATAACCGCCCTGAGCGATTTCATCTTGAATTTGAACCTTTTCAAGTACAGGTTTAGGGATTTTAAATTTAGAATGGGTCTGACCGAGCCATCCAGTTTCGGGATGAAACAAATAGGGTTGAATAGTACCCCTTCCCCTGTTGACCTAGGGGAACCTCGACAACCACTTGTTGTTGACACAGTTTTTAAATTGCAGCTAAAACTATCCCCCTTTCTGGGGACGAAGCTGGTAAGGCCGATTTGAAAAACCGGCGAGGAGGCACATCTTCGAATTCCAGCTTGTAACCCTGGGATACAATTTCCATTGCCCAAGGATCCACGTCTGACGGAACCTAGACGTGGCTGAAGAGTCGAAGACATGCCCCCACCGGCGCGGACTCCCTCAGTGGAGCCCCAGCGTCATGCGGTGGATTTAGTAGAAGCCGGGGAGGACTTCTGCTCCTGGGAACTAGCCGTAGCAGGCAGTTTTTTCCCTCTACCCTTACCTCTGGCGAGGAAGGAAGAGCCCGACCTCTTCTGGACTTATGCGACCGAAAGGACTGCATCTGATATTGCGGCGTTTTCTTTTGCTGTGGAGAAACATAAGGTAAAAAGGTAGATTTACCCGCGGTAGCTGTGGAAACTAGATCTGCGAGACCTTCCCCAAATAAATCCTCACCTTTGTAAGGTAAAACTTCCATATGTTTCTTTGAGTCGGCATCACCCGTCCATTGGCGGGTCCACAGAGCTCGCCTAGCCGAAATCGCCATGGCGTTGGCTCTTGAACCTAGCAGACCAACGTCTCTCTGAGCGTCTCTCATATATAAGACTGCGTCTTTAATATGACCTAAGGTCAATAAAATGGTATCCCTATCTAGGGTATCAATGTCAGCTGACAAGGTATCTGCCCAAACTGCTACCGCACTACAAACCCAAGCCGATGCTATTGCCGGTCTGAGCAAAGCACCCGTATGTGTATAAGTTGATTTTAAGGTAGTTTCCGGTCTGCGATCAACAGGATCCTTGAGGGCTGCTGTGTCTGGAGACGGTAGCGCCACCTTTTTTGACAAGCGCGTTAACGCCTTGTCCACTCTGGGCGAGGATTCCCACCGTAACCTGTCCTGCGCAGGGAAAGGATACGCCATAAGAATTCTTTTGGGAATCTGCAGTTTCTTGTCTGGAGTTTCCCAAGCCTTTTCAAATAACTCGTTCAGCTCATGAGATGGGGGAAAGGTTACCTCAGGTTTCTTTTCTTTAAACATGTGTACCCTCTTGTCAGGGACAGATGGGTCATCCGTGATATGAAAAACATCTTTTATTGCAATAATCATATAATTAATACTTTTGGCCACCCTTGGGTGTAACCTCGCATCCTCGTATTCGACACTGGAGTCAGAATCCGTGTCGGTATCAGTGTCTGCTATTTGGGATAGGGGACGTTTTTGAGACCCTGAAGGGCCCTGTGACACCATCAAAGCCATTGATTGACTCCCTGTATTATCCCTGGACTCTGTTTTGTCCAATCTCTTATGTAATAAAGTCACATTTGCATTTAAAACATTCCACATGTCCAACCAATCAGGTGTCGGCGTTGCCGACGAAGACACCACAATCATCTGCTCCACCTCCTCTCTAGATGAGCCTTCCGCTTCAGACATGCCGACACACGCGTACCGACACCCCCACACACTCTGGGATATACATATATATATGGAGACAGTTCCCCAATAAGGCCCCTTGGAGAGACAGAGAGAGAGTATGCCAGCATACACCCAGCGCCAACTGACACTGGAAACAAACTTCCCAGATAAACAGCGCTTTTTATATAAAAATATATCCATACACTCACTGCGCCAATTAAAAGTGCCCCCCCCCCCCTCTTTTTTGCCTTCTGTCACCGTGTTCAGCATGGGAGAGTCTGGGGAGCCAGCTTCTCTGCAGTGTGCTGTGGAGAAAATGGCGCTGGTTAGTGCTGGAGGATCAAGCTCCACCCCCTCAGCGGCGGGCTTCGGTCCCGCTCAAAATTACAATACTGGCGGGGGATTATAATATATACTGCCTCCGCAGCCTATATACATGGTAGCCAGTCCCTAGAGGTTTTATATTGCTGCCCAGGGCGCCCCCCCTGCACCCATCAGTGCCCGCTGTGTGTGTTGTGTGTGGGAGCAATGGCGCGCAGTGTTACCTCAGAGAAGATCTGAAGTCTTCTGCCGCCTGTGAAGTCTTCTTTCTTCTTCTACTCACCCGGCTTCTATCTTCCGGCTCTGTGAGGAGGACGGCGGCGCGGCTCCGGGATGAACGGCGAGGGTGAGAGAAGAAGCAGAGCCTATCATTTAAGTATGTCTGCAGAGCCTATCATTTAAGTAGCCTATCATTTTAAGAAGCAGAGCCTATCATTTAAGTAGGACTGCTTCTCTCCCCTCAGTCCCACGATGCAGGGAGCCTGTTGCCAGCAGTGCTCCCTGAAAATAAAAAACCTAACAAAATTCTTTTTCAGAGAAACTCAGGAGAGCTCCCCTGTAATGCAGCCAGTCTCCTCTGGGCACAGGATCTAACTGAGGTCTGGAGGAGGGGCATAGAGGGAGGAGCCAGTGCACACCCATCTAAAGTTCTTTGTAGTGCCCATGTCACCTGCGGAGCCCGTCTATACCCCATGGTCCCCACTTACGGAGTCCCCAGCATCCTCTAGGACGTAAGAGAAACTGGGTTTTAAGAATAACTTCAGTGTTTACAGTTACAAAAAGAGATATAAAGATTATTTGGAATTATCAAAAATACACACAGATTATTGACAATTTCCAAGAAAATAACAAAAAGGATATAACACATAAACAAGGTTTTGGATTGCTTACTTATGAGACACAGGGCCTAATTCAGACCTAATTGTAGCAGTAAATTTGTTAGCAGATGGGCAAAACCATGGGGGTAATTCCAAGTTGATCGCAGCAGGAGCATTTTTAGCAGTTGGGCAAAACCATGTGCACTGCAGGGGAGGCAGATGTAACATATGCAGAGAGCGTTAGATTTGGGTGGGTTATTTTGTTTCTGTGCAGGGTAAATACTGGCTGCTTTATTTTTACACTGCAATTTAGATTTCAGTTTGAACACACCTCACCCAAATCTAACTCTCTCTGCACATGTTACATCTCCGTCCCGTCCCCCCCCGGCAGTGCACATGGTTTTGCCCAACTGCTAACAAAATTGCTGCTGCGATCAACTCCGAATTAGGCCCGATGTGCACTGCAGGGGAGGCAAATATAACATTGGCAAAGGTTACAGAATATATGTGCGTCTTTGTCTTAGGATTCCTTTCCAGGTAGTGGTAGATTTATTAAAAGAACTCTGTTTAAGACACGTGGGCACTCGTTGAGGCTGGAGGGGAAAAAAATCCGTACACAATGGGGGAAAGGGTTCTTTACTGTTAGGGCAATCAGGATTTGGAATTCCTTGCCAGAGAAAATAAGATTTTACTCACCGGTAAATCTATTTCTCATAGTCCGTAGTGGATGCTGGGGACTCCGTAAGGACCATGGGGAATAGATGGCTCCGCAGGAGACTGGGCACATCTAAAGAAAGCTTTAGGACTATCTGGTGTGCACTGGCTCCTCCCCCTATGACCCTCCTCCAAGCCTCAGTTAGGACACTGTGCCCGGAAGAGCTGACACAATAAGGAAGGATTTTGAATCCCGGGTAAGACTCATACCAGCCACACCAATCACACCATATAACACGTGATAGGAACCCCGGTTAACAGTATGATAACAATGGAACCTCTGAATAGATGGTTCGCAATAACAACCCGATTTGTGTAACAATAACTATTTACAAGTATTGCAGACAATCCGCACTAGGGATGGGCGCCCAGCATCCACTACGGACTACGAGAAATAGATTTACCGGTGAGTAAAATTTTATTTTCTCTTGACGTCCTAGTGGATGCTGGGGACTCCGTAAGGACCATGGGGATTATACCAAAGCTCCCAAACGGGCGGGAGAGTGCGGATGACTCTGCAGCACCGAATGAGAGAACTCAAGGTCCTTCTCAGCCAGGGTATCAAATTTTGTAGAATTTTGCAACGTGTTTTCCCCTGACCAAGTAGCAGCTCGGCCAAGTTGTAAAGCCGAGACCCCTCGGGCAGCCGCCCAAGATGTGCCCCCTTCCATGTGGAATGGGCTTTTACAGATTTAGGCTGCGGTAGTCCCACCGCAGAATGCGCAAGCTGAATAGTGCTACAAATCCAGCGCGCTATAGTCTGCTTAGAAGCAGGAGCACCCAGCATGTTGGGTGCATCTAGGATAAACAGCGAGTCAGTTTTCCTGACTCCAGCCGTCCTGGAAATATAATTTTTCAGGGCCCTGACTACGTCCAGTAACTTGGAATTCTCCAGGTCCCTAGTAGCCGCAGGCACCCCAATAGGTTGGTACAAGTGAAAACCTGATACCACCTTCGGGAGAAAGTGAGGACGAATCCTCAACTCTGCCCTATCCATATGGAAAGTCAGGTAAGGGCTTTTTTATGACAAAGCCGCCAATTCTGACACATGCCTGGCCGAAGCCAGAGCCAACACATGACCACTTTTCATGTGAGATATTTCAAATCCACGGTTTTAAGTGGCTCAAACTAATGTGATTCCAGGAACTTCAAAACCACATTGAGATCCCAAGGTGCCACTGGGGCACAAAAAAGGGGCTGAATATGCAGCACTCCCTTACAACGTCTGCACTTCAGGCTGACATCCTTCCTGGCATTGATCAGGATAAGAATGACTTCCTCCGGAATGCCTTTTTCACTCAGGATCCGGTGTTCAACCGCCATGCCGTCAATGCAGCCGCGGTAAGTCTTTGAACAGACAGGGCCCCTGCTGCAGCAGATCCTGTCTGAGTGGCAGAGGCCATGGGTCCTCTGAGATCAACTCCTGAAGTTCCAGGTACCAAGCCCTTCTTGGCCAATCCGGAACCATGAGTATAGTTCTTACTCCTCTTTTCCTTATTATCCTCAGTACCTCGGGTATGAGAGGGAGAGGAGGGAACACATAAACCGACTGGTACACCCGCGGTGTCACTAGAGCGTCCACAGCGATCGCCTGAGGTTCCCTTGACCTGGCGCAATATCTTTTTTATTGAGGCGGGACGCCATCATGTCCACCTGTGGTCTTTCCCAACGGTTTACCAGCATTTGGAAGACTTCTGGATGAAGTTCCTATTCTCCCGGGTGGAGTCTGCTGCGGAAGTCTGCTTCCCAGTTGTCCACTCCCGGAATGAACACTGCTGCCAGTGCTACCACATGATTTTCCGCCCAACGGGGAATCCTTGTGGCTTCTGCCATCGCCCTCCTGCTTCTTGTGCCGCCCTGCCTGTTTACATGGGCGAGCGCCGTGATGTTGTCTAATTGGATCAGTACGGCTGGTGAAGCAGGGGCCTTGTTTTGCTTAGGGCCTTGTAAATGGCTCTTATCTCCAGAAAATTTATGTTAAGTGAAAACTCCTGTTTTGGACCATAGTCCTTGGGATTTTATTCCCTGTGTGACTGCACCCCAGCCCCGAAGGCTGGCATCCGTGGTCCCCAGGACCCAGTCCTGTATTCCGAATCTGCGGCCCTCTAGTAGATGAACCCTCTGCAGCCACCACCGCAGCGACACCCTGGTTCTTGCCGACCAGGTTATCCGCTACTGTATCTGGAGATGGGACCCGGACCATTTGTCCAACAGGTCCCACTGGAAAATCCTTGCGTGGAACTTTCCGAATGGAATTGCTTCGTACGAAGCTACCATTTTTCCCAGGACTCGTGTGCATTGATGTACCGACACCTGTCCCGGTCTTAGGAGGTTTCTGACTAGAGATGACAACTCCTCTGCTTTTTCCATTGGAAGAAACACTTTTTTCTGGTCTGTTTCCAGAATCATTCCCAGGAACAGAAGACGTGTCGTCGGGACCAGCTGTGACTTTGGAATTGAGAATCCAGTCCTGCTGTTGCAGCACTTCCCGAGAAAGTGCTACCCCCTTACCAACTGTTCCTTGGACCTCGCCTTTATCAGGAGATCGTCGAAGTACGGGATAATTAAAACTCCCTTCTTGCGAAGGAGTATCATCATTTCGGTCATTACCCATGGTAAAGACCCTCGGTGCCGTGGATAATCCAAACGGCAACGTCTGGAACTGATAGTGACAGTCCGGTACCACAATCTTGAGGTACTCCTGGTGAGGAGGGTAAATGGGGACATGCAGGTAAGTATCCTTGATGTCCAGAGAGACCCTGTAATCCCCCTCGTCCAGGATCGCAATAATCGCCCTGAGCGATTCCATCTTGAACTTGAATCTTTTGTTATGTGTTCAAGGATTTTAAATTTAAGATGGGTCTCACCGAACCGTCCGGTTTCAGTACCACAAACATTGTGGAAAAGTAACCCTTTTCCTGTTGAAGGAGGGGTACCTTGATAATCACTTGCTGTGAATACAGTTTTTTGGATAGCCACCAACACTGCCTCCCTGGCAGAGGGAGTTGCCGGTAAGGCAGATTTTAGGAAACGGCGGGGGGGGAGACGTCTCGAATTCCAGCCTGTACCTCTGAGATACTGTTTGAAGAACCCAGGGATCCACCTGTGAGAGAGCCCACTGTGCGCTGAAATTTCTGAGACGGGCCCCCACCGTACCCGGGTCCGCCTGAGCAGCCCCAGCGTCATGCTGTGGACTTACCGGACGCAGGGGAGGACTTCTGCTCCCGGGATCTAGCTGTGTGCTGCAGCTTTTTCCCTCTACCTTTTCCTCTTGGCAGAAAAGATGAGCCTCTAGCCCTCTACTTTTCTGGGGCCGAAGGGACTGTACCTGATAATACAGTGCTTACTTTTGCTGTGGGGTAGCTTGTGGCAAAAGTTTTGATTTCCCAGCCGTAGCTGTGGAAACGAGGTCTGAAAGACCATCCCCAAACAGTTCCACCACCTTCTAGGGCAAACTTCCATGTGCCGTTTTGAATCGGCATCGCCCGACCATTGCCGAGTCCATAACCCCCGTCTGGCGGCAATGGTTTTACATAGCGCTTATTAGTGATGCCAGTCGGCAAATATCCCTCTGTGCATCACGCATGTATAAGACAGCGTCTTTTATATGCTCTATTTTCAGCAAAATATTGTCCCTATCTATAGTATAAATATTATCCGACAGGGAATCTGACCACGCAGCTGCCGCACTGCACATCCATGCCGAGGCAATAGCAGGTCTCAATATAATGCTCGTGTGTGTGTATATAGCTTTAAGGGTAGTTTTCTGCTTTCTATCAGCAGGTCCTTCAGGGCGGCCGTATCCGTGACGGTAGTGCCACCTTTTTTAATAAGCGTGTAACCGCTTTATCTACCCTAGGGGTTATTTCCCAACGTGACCTATCCTCTGGCGGAAAAGGGTACGCTGCTTAGAAATTATCAATTTCTTATCGGGGGAAGTCCACGCTTCCTCACACACCTCATATCAATTCCTCAGATGCAGGAAAACTACTGGTAGTTTTCTGTCACCAAACATAATACCCTTTTTTGTGGTATCTGGGGTATTATCAGAAATGTGTAATACATTTTTAATTGCCTCAATCATGTAACGGGTGGCCCTATTGGAAGGTACACTAGTCTCATCGTCGTCGACACTGGAGTCGGTATCCGTGTCAACATCTGTGTCTGCCATCTGAGGTAGCGGGCGTTTTAGAGCCCCTGATAACATGTGAGACGCTTGGACAGGCACAAGCTGAGCAGCCGGCTGTCCTATGTCGTCAAACCTTTTATGTAAGGAGTTGACACTGTCACGTAATTCCTTCCATAAGTCCATCCACACCGGTGTCGACCCCGCAGGGGGTGACATCCCATTCACAGGCATTTGCTCCGCCTCCACATCATTATCCTCATCATACATGTCGACACAGCAGTACCGACACACAGCACACACACAGGGAATGCTCTGACAGAGGACAGGACCCCACAAAGCCCTTTGGAGAGACAGAGGGAGAGTATGCCAGCACACACCAGAGCGCTATATATCACAGGGATATCACCTATAGAGAGTGTTTTCCCTTATAGCTGCATAATATATATATATATATATATATATATATATACTGCGCCTAATTTGTGCCCCCCCCCTCTCTTTTTTACCCTTTTCTGTAGTGCAGGACTGCAGGGGAGAGCCAGGGAGCGATCCCTCCAGCAGAGCTGTGAGGGAAAATGGCGCCAGTGTGCTGAGGGAGATGGCTCCGCCCCTTTTTCGGCGGGCTTTCTCCCGCTATTGTAAAAGTTCTGGCAGGGGTTAATAAACACCTATATAGCCCCTGGGGCTATATATGGCGTCAGTTCGCCAGCCAAGGTGTTAATATTGCTGCTCAGGGCGCCCCCCCCCCCCAGCGCCCTGCACCCATCAGTGACCGCAGTGTGTGGTGTGCATGAGGAGCAATGGCGCACAGCTGCAGTGCTGTGCGCTACCTTGGAGAAGACAGAAGTCTTCAGCCGCCGATTTTCCGGACCACCTTCTTGCTTCTGGCTCTGTAAGGGGGACGGCGGCGCGGCTCCGGGAACGGACGACGAGGTCGGGTCCTGTGTTCGATCCCTCTGGAGCTAATGGTGTCCAGTAGCCTAAGAAGCCCAAGCTACCACCACTTAGGTAGGTTCGCTTCTTCTCCCCTTAGTCCCTCGGTGCAGTGAGCCTGTTGCCAGCAGGTCTCACTGAAAATAAAAAACCTAACATGTACTTTCTTCCTAGGAGCTCAGGAGAGCCCCTAGTGTGCATCCAGCTCAGCCGGACACAGAAATCTAACTGAGGCTTGGAGGAGGGTCATAGGGGGAGGAGCCAGTGCACACCAGATAGTCCTAAAGCTTTCTTTAGATGTGCCCAGTCTCCTGCGGAGCCGTCTATTCCCCATGGTCCTTACGGAGTCCCCAGCATCCACTAGGACGTCAGAGAAAGTGGTAATGGCGGACTCTGTAAATGCATTTAAAAAAGGATTGGATGAATTTCCGACTGAAAATTATATCCACGGTTACAACAATTAAAATATTGATGTTATTAATCCGGGTGTAACATGACTTATAGTTATTAACTAGTCATAAAAACATTCTTCAGCAGGTACAGTAAAATCAACTCAACTTGATACAGAATACAGGTTGAACACGATGGGCATTTTGCCTCTTTTCAACCTCAAATACTATGTAACAAATTTAGGTAATTCCAAGTTGATCGCAGCAGGAATTTTTTTAGCAGTTGGGCAAAACCATGTACACTGCAGGGGAGGCAGATATAACATGTGCAGAGAGAGTTAGATTTGGGTGTGGTGAGTTAAATCTGCAATCTAAATTGCAGTGTAAAAATTAAGCAGCCAGTATTTACCCTGCACAGAAACAAAATAACCCACCCAAATCTAACTCTCTCTGCACATGTTATATCTGCCCCCCCTGCAGTGCACATGGTTTTGCCCAACTGCTAACAAAGTTCCTGCTGCGATCAACTTGGAATTACCCCCTTTATTCCTTCCAATAAATTGCTCCTTGTCACACCCCTTACCTCTGGGATTTAACCTTCCAATTCCAGAATAAATTTTTTTGTGGGCTTGTAAAGCAGGGCTTCCCCCAATTATCAACTTCATTCTGTTTGAAGCCTAAGGACCTGAGAGATTTGTCAATATGTTGGGCAGCTTTATGGATTTTGTCAGGAAAGTTGCAAATTATACTTACCGATAATTTTGGTTCTTCAAGATACTCCATGGCAGCCATTACTCTGGGATTACATCCCATTCCCCTAGGTCTAGACAGGAAGTTTTTTCATAGCAGGTGCCGCCCACTATAAATCCATACACCCATAGCCTCCTCAGTCTTTGAGTGTCTCCTAATCCAAATCCTATGAAAAACACATACTGAGGGAGGAAAACTGTAGGCTGCCAAGGGGTATCTTGAAGAAACAAAATTATCGGTAAGTATAATTTGCAACTTTCTTCTGTGCTACTCCATGGCAGCCATTACTCTGGGATATACCAAAGCATCCACATTGGCTGGGAAATAAACAACAGACAAGAACTGATTTATGTTTATAGAAATAGTTTATAACACTGCTTGTTCAAGTACAGCTTTGTCAAAGTGGGCATCGGAAACATCCAAAGCATAATGTCTGAAAAAATGCATGAATGGATGACCATGTAGCTGCTGCACATATATCCTTTACTGACACTTGAGCCTTCCTTGCCCAAGATGTAACAGTCCTGTCACGATCCGGGTATCTGGACGCCATTTCTTACCTATCAGATGCCTCCTAAGGCTGGCTCAGCGCTCCAGGACCGGATCCCATCTGTTATCCTGATGTGCACATTCCCGCATCCTCTCCTGTCTCTCTGGACGCAGTCACAGTAACGCCTTATACATCTGGCATGGCGTCTCCCGCGGCCTCCGCCGCCGTCCCTGAGCTTCTGCATTCAGAGTGGCGATTACGTCAGCCGCGGCCTCCGCTGTGTCCGCGTGGTCGGATGTGCATCTGTCAGCCTGGCGTCTCCTGTCTCCGGTGGCCGGCGCCGCCATTACTGTTTTCCAGACCACATGGATTACAATCCAAACTTCCCTCCAAGTGTCTGCATGGGCGCAGCCATCTTGGATTCTGTCAGCTGATCTTTCCTACCAATCCGTTGTCAGTATTATTAATTTGCATAATTGCCTAGCCAATGCCTTCCTTGCTGCAGGTATAAATAGGTTGTGCCTGAGCAAGGAAGGCGTCAGTGCTTTGGTTGTCAAACCTAGTTCCAGTTTGTCTCTTTACTGTGATTGTCTTCCAGGTTCCAGCTCCTGTCTCCAGACTTCTGCTATAGAGACCAGCACCAGCATTCCATCTGCGGTGTAGCCTGACTCTCCGATCCATTCTGGACTCACCTGTTTCCAGCTACAACATCACCTGCTTCCAGCTCAGCTTCCAGCAGTGTACAGCTTCTCTTAAAGGGCCGGTGTCCTTTCTGCAGTTTACCACTCTCCACCGGTATTATTATTTCTCCGCTCTCAAATTCTACATTTCATCTATATTGCATCGCTCTCAAGCTTTATTTATTATTTAACTGGTTCCAGCCAGTATCCACTCCGTGCCAACACCTGTCTGGTTCTAACCAGTACCCACAGCAGCATTTTATCTACAGCAGTCCAGCTTTCCCTGGAACACCAGCTGGTACGACCCTGGGCTTTCCTCATTGCTACAGTTGAGCCTGGTAAGGACTTTCCAACTTGCAGATAATAAGAACTGTCTCATACCACCAGAGCTCTGTGGCTCCTGCCACCCTGTAGTACCCAGGAACTGTATTATTATTATTTCTCTGCTGATTTTTATGTTACTTTTTACTGCTACTGTGATGCATGGAGTTTGTCATAAATAAATATCATTGACTTTTACTCAAGTTGTCGTGGTCACGCCTTCGGGCGGTTTCTCTTCATGTTACTTACATGTCCAGGGGTCTGATACAACCTCCCAGGTTCCGGTACATCTCAGCCCCTACAACTGAGGCTGCCTTCCGTCAGCTCAGGCCCTCAGTTGTGACAAGTCCTAGTTGAGTATTCCTTAAGTTTTTCAGCAACCGCCCGACCGCTCTCTTCATAGATGAATTAAATCATTTCTCTAATCCATTCTTGAGATAGTTACTTTGGACGGCACTTCGCCCTTCCTTATTCCGGAAAGCAGAATAAATAGTTTTTTCGCCTTGCGGATATCCTTAACTCTATCGAAGTATATGGAAACTGCCCGCAATACATCCAGCATGTGTAACTTTCCTCATCATCATTTTTGGGGTGTGGAAAGATGGTAAAATAATTTCTTGGTTCATGTGAAATGATGAAACTACTTTTGTTAGAAACCCCGGATTCTTTCTTAGAACTGCTTTATCCGGCATGATATTTAAATAGGGCTCTTCTGCCCACAAAGCTTGTAGATCACCGACTCTTTCTGCAGAATTTATAGCCGTTAGGAAAATCACTTTCCAGGTTAGACATTTTAATGGAATATCCTGTAGAGTTTCAAATGGAGGCACCATTAATGCATTGAGAATCAGATCAAATCCCATGGTGCTAGTGTTGCTCTAATTTTGGGTCATTCTCTCTTAATAGCCTGACAAAACATTTTAATGAGGTCGTCCTCCGACAACTTCTTATCCATAAGAACACTAAGAGCTGATATGTGTACCTTGAATGTAGAAACTGCTAGGCTTTTTAAAACCCATCACTTGAAAACTGTAGTACAGGTTGAGTATCCCATATCCAAATATTCCAAAATACGGAATTTGTTGAGTGAGAATGAGATAATTAAACCTTTGTTTACTGATGGCTCAATGTACACAAACTTTGTTTAATACACGAAGCTATTAAAAATATTGTATTAAATTACTGTCAAGTTGTGTGTATAAGGTGTATATGAAACATAAATGAATTGTGTGAATGTACACACACTTTGTTTAATTCACAAAATTATTAAAAATATTGGCTAAAATTACCTTCAGGCTGTGTGTATAAGGTGTATATGTAACATAAATACATTCTGTGCTTAGACTTAGGTCCCATCGACATGATATATCATTATGGTATGCAATTATTCCAAAATACGAAAAAATCCGATATCCAAAATACTACTGGTCCCAAGCATTTTGGATAAGGAATACTCAACCTGTATTTGAGGAATTTCAATCTTCGAGATATCAAAATCATCTCCAGACTATGTGATAAACTTATTCCATACCCTATAATATGTATTTGAGGAAACCACCTTTCTTGCCTTCATGAGCAAGTGGATCACTTTACCCTTTAGAATCGACCGCTCAATTTCCACACTGTTAAATGAAGACTTTGAAACGTCTGGTAATATATCGGGCCCTGGTGCAGTAACCCCAGTATTATTGGTAACGTCCAAGGATCCTGAATTGCCATCCTCAGTACAGTTGGGAAACCATGCCCTCTTTGGCCAAAAGGGTAGGACTATTATTACCATTGCTTTTTCCCCTCTGATTTTCTTCAGAACACGAGCAATCATCGGTATTGGTGGAAACACAACCCAGACCGAAGTTCCACACCTGGGAGAATGCATCTATCCTGCTTGAACTTGGAATCTGGTATCTTGAAAATAAACATTTTGTCTTTGTATTTCGATGCGTGGCCATTAGATCTATCTGAGGCTGATTTTGCTACTACAGGTTGAGTCTCCCTTATCCAAAATGCTTGGGACCAGAGGAATTTTGGATATCGGATTTTTCCGTATTTTGGAATAATTGCATACCATAATGAGATATTATGGTGATGGGACCTAAATCTAAGCACAGAATGCATTTATGTTACATATACACCTTATACACACAGCCGGAAGGTAATTTTAGACAATATTTTTTATAACTTTGTGCATTAAACAAAGCGTGTGTACATTCACACAATTCATTTATGTTTCATATGCACTTTATACACACAGCCTGAAGGTCATTTAATACAATATTTTTAATAACTTTGAGTATTAAACAAAGTTTATGTACATTGAGCCATCAAAAAACAAAGGTTTCACTATCTCAGTCTCACTCAAAAAAGTCTGTATTTCGGAATATTCCGTATTTCGGAATATTTGGATATGGGATACTCAACCTGTATTTGCTAAAAGACCTAATCGTCCAGTTCCCATTCTCCGGGTAACACTTTGTGTCTATTGAGATAGTCTGCTACTGTGTTGTTTTCCCCTGGAACATGGAGTGCTGATATGGAACTTGGGTTTTGTTCCGCCCAGCTTAAGATTCTTGCCACTTCTTCCCAGAGGGCCCGACTTTTGGTGCCTCCCTGACGGCTTAGGTATGCTACCACTGTCACATTGTCTGTAAGCACTTTCACGTGTAGATCTTTTAATTGGACTTGGAAGTAGATAATCGAATTCCATACTGCCCTCATTTCCCTCATATTTGAGGACATCACTCTCTCTCAACTGGACCACATACGCTGACAGGTCTTTCCTGACAAATGGCCCCCCAGCCTGTAGCACTTGCATCGATAATTGATGCTGGACCAGTGATGTAGTTCTTTGTTGTAACTTTGGGTCTATCCACCAGTTCAGAGATTCTTTTGTCACTTGATTCAACCTTATGCTGTAATCCAATGCTGTACCCCATTTTACAAACTTGAGTATATTCCACTGAAATGTTCTCATTTTCCACCTTGCCCAGGGTACAATATCTATCGTACAGGATAACATCCCCAGAAGGTGGAGTCCAAGGTGGAGTGATATCTTGTCTTCTGCTTGTATCAATGATGCCAGATCCCTGATCTTTTTGCATCTTTCCTCTAATAATGCAATCTCGAACTTCTTTGTATTTATCTGAACCCCTAAGAACTGGATATCCTGTCTTGGTTCTGTTTGACTTTTCTTCCAATATACCAACCATGTGTGTGATTAGTGGATCTGAAGGGTCCCTTCTACTGCTTCCTTCAGTGTTGCTTCTGAGTTTCCGCAGATAATCTAGATAAGGCCAGATGGTTATACCTTTCATTCTTATATATGCCACTAATGGCAGAAGAACCTTTGTGAAGACCCTCAGAGACATGGACAGGCCAAAAGGAAGACAGGTGAACTGTAGATGGGCCCCTAACACGTGAAACCTTAGATACTTTCTGTCTTTTTTGTGTACTGGTACATGGAAATAAGCATCTTTCAGGTCTATTGAGGCCATGAAGTCCTGTTCTTTTATTCCCAGTAATATAGTTTTTAATGTCTCCATATGAAACTTTTTTATTATGACCAATTAGTTTTATTATCTCAGATCTAGGATCGCTCTGAATCCTTTTGATGGTTTTTGAACCAAGAACATTCTGGAATAAAATCCTTCTCTTCTTTCTGATGTCGGAACTTGCTTTACTGCCTTTGAGTTAATAAGTTCTTGATCAATATCTTCTAAGGCCCTGATTTCTTCCTCTTTATGTGAGACATTTGATTTTAGAAATCTACAGTATGTCTTGCTGGTTTCTTCATGAATTCTATCCGATAACCTTGAGATATTATCTTCAGCACCCAATTGTCCTGAATTGACGCCTGCCACTGATCCGTGAACTTCATTAATCTTCCTCCTACTGGCGCAGTCTCCTGAAGGCTGACGAAAGGATTGCCTTGTTGTCCCAGAAGAGTATCTTCCATATTGCCTGCCATGCCTGTATGATCTAGCTTCTCTAAATTGTTACTTGGAGGAAAATGCTCTGTGTCTTGATTTCTTGTCTTGTGGCAACTTTGCAGATTTACCTCCCGACATTCTATTGATTATAGATTCTAATTTGTTGCCAAACAATAGAGAACCTTCATACGGAACGGATACCAATCTAGTCTTTGAATGGACATCTGCCGTCCAGGCACGTAACCATAACGCCCTTCTTGCAGAAATTCCTGCCGACATGGATTTTGCTGCATGTTCTACCACATCAAGAGAGGCCTCACAGATGTATTTTATAGCTTTCATCATAACAGCCAAATTTTTCTGTAGATACTGTCTGAAAATTTGTTCTACTATGTCATTACCTAGACTTGATCCCCATAATCTTAGTGTTCTGGCCGCTGAAGCCATAGCCACCCCAGCTTTAAGTGACACTGCTGATGGAAAGCTCTTTAAAAAAAGTGTATAATTCAGTTTTTTATCCATGCTTTCCTTCAGTATTGCCCTGTCTTCCAGTAAAATAGTGGTTTTAGAGACAACTTCTGAATCTGCTGCATCTATCTTTGGTATAGAACACCATTTAAAAATGTCTTCATCCTCTACAGGAAACATGCAGTCCATCCTTTTAAAAGTACTTATTCGCTTATCCACATTCTGCCATTGTAAAGACATAATATCCTTTAACACCTTGTGCACCGGGAAGAATCTATTCTTCTTTATTCTATCCTCAAACAATGAATCCTGATTAGTGTCAGTTTGAGGAGTTTCTTTAAGATTTATGGATTTATATATGTATTTTTTAACAAATTATCCACAATATCCAGATTAAACGTTCTATCAGTTTCCTGGATTTCTACCGACTCTGCACTGGAAATACTCAGTATAATCCTCCAACAACAAATCTTGAGAAACTGCATCATATTCAGCATCAAGACTTGTTTGGGATCTGGACCTTTTAGATCCTTGTAAATCCCTTAATTCCTCTTTAGTCACAAAAGATCTCTTCATCAAGTCCATAAGATCTTGTATCTGTTTAGACTGTCCAGAGGATATATAATTTTCGGAGCAGAGCTTATCATTTTTTTCTCCAGAAAACACTTTATCACAAGTAACACAGTTTGATAGATGTTTCTTTTTACATGTCTTCTTTTTTGCTCCTGATTCAGATGCACTGTAAGCAGATAAACACCTATCACTAACTACCCTAACTATATGCAGCAAAACACATGCCCTAAATGAGGACTTACCTCTCCTGGGCACAAACAGGCTTAAGGGAAGAAGGCTCTTTACCCATAATGCAGGCTGGATACAGAAAGGTAAGCAGAATCCAACAGGAGTGAAACATCCATGCCCAGCAGTGTACAGCGCCATTTTTATCCCCTTTGACCTCTTGGCCGGGCGGCACATGTGCAGACCGTCCCGCAAAGCATCCTGGGATTGGTCGCGTCACTTCCGCCCGCCACCAACCATCTTACTTCCTCCTTCCAGCTCTGTAATGCCCGTTCCAGCGGTAAAGAGCGGTGGTAATGAGCGTCGCTGACAGCGGCAAGCGGGCTGAATAATGTAGCCTCAGGCAGCAACTTTAAACCTCCAGTGGTGGTTACGCAGCACTTCTCCCTCTGCGCTACCCCTTGCAGAACTGCGGCTACACAGAGGCGCATTAGGATGGGAATACATAGGTAAGCCTCATGTTTAAAAAAGAACAAACTGCTACTCTGTCCTGCCTTAGGAGACCGAATAAAGACTGAGGAGGCTATAGGGGTATGGACTTATATACCCAGAGTGGGTGGGACCTGCTATGAAATTCCTGTCTAGACCTAGGGAAAAGGGATGTAATCCCAGAGTAATGGTTGCCATGGAGTAGCGCAGAAGAAAGATATTGGACACCTTAGACTTAAGGGGCCTACACACTTGGCAATGTTTTCAACAATCGATATTATCGACCAACGATATTATCACTGGTCGATTTTTACTACACACTGGACGATATTGATGGTCGGTTTGAACGATATGAGAGTACATACATCTATATCGTCCAAATAGACTGGCATGTGTATACGATTGTTCAACGATGAACAATTGCAGGCACGCGCATCGTTCATCGTTGAAGCATCCACACAAAGATATGAACAATTTTTTGTTCATCTCTTTCAAATATATTGCCCAGTGTGTAGGCCCCTTTTAATGTTTTTGGCCTGTATGCATGACCCCCTGCTATGTAGTATACAGACCTCTTTACAAACAGATCCAGGCCTGGTGTTTCAGAGTAAACACTGGCCAGTTAATTACAAACTAGCCATTTGTCATACAGCTTGAAAACACATTTTTCCTACAGAATATACTGACGGATACATGGCGCGAGTTATTCGTATAGGACCTCTGTCTGCTGCCTTTTTACGTACATTACATACTGTTTCCTGAATCTTGCGTCTTAATTCACTAATATTGTGTTTAGAATAAAAAATACATTTCGCAAAGGAATTTTTACATTAAGAAGTGGATTTTAAGAAAACAATGAGCAAGTTTATTTACATGGCGGACCTGTATTATACAAGCCATTAACATTACATTTATATACAAAAAAATTAACAATAGATGCATAAAAATTATAGTAAAGGTAAGTCTGCAATAGACAGGATTAGTTAAAGTACATTTATATTTAGGTAATAAACTTACCAAGATTGTGCACAGCAGTATAGAATCTATAATCCCAATAGCCCAAGCAAATGAAATACTAGATCTACTGTATGGTAGGAGGGGATGCAGTTAAAATACCGACAGTTGGGATCCCAACGGCCAGTATCCCAACACATCCCAGAGGTAAGTACCGGGGTTAAGGTTTAGATACGGGGGTGTGGGAGGTTAGGGTTAGAGGTAGGTTAGAAATACTTACTAGGAAGTGTCAGGATCCCGACTGCCGTTGTTTCATACCCAACACATCATGAGGAGTGGCCAACTAGTGAGAAACAAGGTGCCTGGACCTTAGATGCTACTAGGTGCAAATAATGAGATGATGTGGGTATATAAGGGATATAGGGGTAATAGAGGGTGAATTAGGGTGGCAGAGAAGTAGGTGGCTCAGGGACAAGTAACATACTAGTGTGAGGGTGGCGGTGCGGTGTAGTGCCTGCTGCTGTGCAGGTGTAGACTCACTACTTACTAGGCGCCGCACTCTCTCACCTTCAGGTCACGGAATCTTCAACGGACCTGGAAACTGCACCTGGACCCGGACACAGCGATCCCCTTCCAGATGTAGATTACGGGTGAACTAGGAAGAAACGTGAACCAATTAAGGAGTATCAACTCTTTTCCAAAGGAAAAGAGGATACTTCCAGGGTTGCGGCGACCTTCACCGGTTAGGTGAAAATCATCATTGGCACAAAGCCTCAGCCACCCAATTTTCACCAAACAGCGCTCTCATGCTGAGGTGTACTCTGGACCTCGCACGGCCGTGCAAGGTCTACCGAGCCGGTGCTCAGGGGACAGACAGAGGGACAGACACACACAGAAAGGGACACACGGACAGAGATGTTTCTCACCGTCACAAATCTTGTACTCCGATCTTCTACGCTTACAGGTCTCTGTAAGGAGGCAAAAAGAAAACAGCCGTGCAGGGCCAAGAACTAGTTACAAAGGGAAGGGGGCCCTAATTTGCACACCATAATTAGGTAATAAGGTGCTACTCTGCTTGAGACTTAGGGGGTCATTCCGAGTTGTTCGCTCGGTAAATTTCATCGCATCGCAGCGATTTTCCGCTTAGTGCGCATGCGCAATGTCCGCACTGCGACTGCGCCAAGTAAATTTGCTATGAAGTTAGGATTTTTACTCACGGCTTTTTCTTCGCTCAGGCGATCGTAATGTGATTGACAGGAAATGGGTGTTACTGGGCGGAAACAGGCCGTTTAAAGGGCGTGTGGGAAAAAACGCTACCGTTTCCGGAAAAAACGCGGGAGTGGCTGGAGAAACGGAGGAGTGTCTGGGCGAACGCTGGGTATGTTTGTGACGTCAAACCAGGAACGACAAGCACTGAACTGATCGCAGATGCCGAGTAAGTCTGAAGCTACTCTGAAACTGCTAAGAAGTATGTAATCGCAATATTGCGAATACATCGTTCGCAATTTTAACAAGCTAAGATTCACTCCCAGTAGGCGGCGGCTTAGCGTGTGCAATACTGCTAAAATCGCCTTGCGAGCGAACAACTCGGAATGAGGGCCTTAATACAGTGTACAGAGGGAAAAAGTAGCAGGTGCACTATCTCACACTAGCTCAATCTGTGATAACCAAAGGCATTTAGCATATTCCTGGCCAGGGCTATGAGCTTACCCACCGCACCAAGGTAGCCTCTCATTGGGTAAGTCCCTAACACTAAATACAGGGGTTCAGGTCCGGGGGGCAGGACACCCCAAAGCCACCCAGCCAGACAACCCCAGGGCACCGCAAGAGTGATACAAACAAAGAGTTAAGTGGGTAAGAGCAGCTACTGCTGCATGTGTGAGTAATGTGAAGAGTGAAAGAAATTTGTGTGAAAGTTACATATATCTAAAACAAACTATAAGTGCCATAGTGTATTGAAATAAATGTTAGATTGCTCTTCCCCAGGGGGTGCCCATCCACGGCAGGTCCAGGGAACCCCGTGCCCCAGAGAATCCCCCCAATATTGACTGCCATAGTAAACAAAATGTAGGAGTCTTATCTCAGTGTGCTCACTCCACATTTGCAGGCCAGGGTGCTAAATTAGGCTGAAGGTGTCTCCTACCTTCAGAAATATGTATAAATACATAGAATCAGTTACAAAGGGAAGAGGGCCCTAATTTGCACATCATAATTAGGAAATGAGGTGCTACTCTGCTTGAGACTTAATACAGTGCAAGGTCCACCGAACCGGCTCTCAGGGGACAGAAAGACAGAGGGACAGACACACACAGAAAGGGACACACGGACAGAGATGTTTCTCACCATCACAAATCTTGTAATCCGATCTTCTACGCTTACAGGTCCCTGTAAGAAGAAGGCAAAAAGAAAACAGCCGTGCAGGGCCAAGAACTAGTTACAAAGGGAAGGGGGCCCTAGTGCGTCCGCTACACTAGCTACATGAACAGAGCCCTCAAACTAGCTCGGGTGTGGGTGGTGCAACACAAACTCTATGCACAAACTTTAAAAGAAACACTTTGCCCTGCACGGTAACAACACACATCACAATATCACCGTACAACATTGGACAGTGCTGTCCCTTTAAATCCCTACCTACCGCTGGCCAGCCCTTCCTTGTCCCTGAATACTATTGTGGCTGAGTGTGGAACTGGACCGCTCCTCTACACAGGGGAAAACATACTTTAGAATTACTGGGGAGTGGGCGTATCACAGCCTGCCCTCCTCCCCACACACTCACTTGGGCCTACTGCCCCCCCTAAATGCACACAGGCCGAAGGCCTGACTTTGCCCCCGGGCCTAGCGCCCGCCTATCGAGGGGTCGGTTGGAGTGACCTGGGCCTAGTGCCCAGATCACTTTTATACAGTGGGGCTCAGGCTTACAAGCCTGCCTACTTTGGGCACGTTGGGGTGGCCTGGGCCTGGTGCCCAGTACCACCCTTATTCACTTATTAAACACTTATTAACTGGGCCTATTGCCCTCTTACTATCCCCACAGGCCTATTGCCTGAACTTGCCCACGGGCCTAATGCCCACCTACCGTGCGCCACAGGCCTGTGGCCTGACTGTCCCCCACGGGCCTAATGCCCGATCGCTGATGGTCTAGGGAGGAGAGGAGGGTAACAGGAGGCACCTTAAAAGGGCCTACCTGACCCGGTGGGAGAGGCACCAGGGGGGGAGCTTTGTCAGCTCTTTTCTTCCTACCCCCTGGTGGCCTCTCCAGTCCGCGCCTCAGTCTTCGGCCGCTGGCCCGTCCTGGCCAGCGCCGCCGCTTCTCAGCGTCCAGCTGCCCCTGGACATCTTCTTCCTCGACCGCAGCATCTTCTGGCCTCTTCCGCGGCCTCAGGAACTGTTCACCGCTCTTCGGCGCGGCCTCCCGTCTTCTCCTCGTCCCGGCGGCGTCTGGAGTCACTCGTCGGGGGCGGGACCTATGACGCGGCGAGCGCAGATTGGCTCACCGTGGCCGCCCATGATTGGCCGGTGCTCCACGAGCCGCGATTGGCTCACGGAGGGCGCCAAGTTTGAAATGCCGCTGGCGGCACTTCCTATTGGCTGCCAAAGTGGTGCCAAGTTTGAAGCGCCGCTGCTGCAGCGCTGTCTATCGCCGTACTTTGACCGGCACTGGGGACAGACACACTGCCCCAGCGCCAGCCACCGCCGCACCTTGCAGGGGACGCAGATCCCCTGCACTCCGCCGCTGCTCTGATGTGCCCTGTGAGCTGTGATACAGGGCACATCTCCACACTAGAACTAAAGGAACTAGGATTTAAAGGGACAATGTATGTAAGCTACAGTAGGATCAGTTACTGTATGTATCTGGAGTGTAAAGTCCTATAAACAGTGAGGTCAGTAAGAATCTTTAGTTTCAGTGATTCTGTGCCACATTGCATTTAAAGCCATGAAAACCAAGATGTTGCCCCTTATCTACTTATAAGTAGTACCCCCTTCTTGAGAATTGTGCCCCCTCTCCCATTGCTTATTAGGGGGGAGATGACAGCAATCACTGATGTTTCCGCCCTTTCATTCCTCCTTACACATTGCTGCTGCCCACTTTCGATATAATGGGGGCTGTCATGAATGGTATTTATATAGACAGGAGAACAAAGCCTCTCTCATCACTAGATGGTGTTATGTGCTTCCTTGCCAGCACAAATGGAGAAAAGCAGGTAAGAGGTGTTCTCTTCTTGCTTTCCTCTGCTGCCCCGGCTGTCTCCGTCATCTCTACTTCCCCGGTGGCTCTCTCTTTTATGCTTCCCCACCGATTCACCGATCGGCGTCAGGCTGTCATTGCCAATACTGATCATGCATGTGCAGAGTGGAGACAGCCCAAAAGCAATGACTGTCCTGCACTTATAAATATAGAAATACAGCAAAGCACAAGGCACACATTTTTTATGCTAAGTTATGGGGTGGATGGGGTAAGAGGACAGGTTAAAATAAAGTGTATTACTTTAAATATAAAGTTACTGTCAGTGAAGTCTCATCTTTTACATTAAAACAAGATTGTTGCCTGAGAGGATTTTCTTTCTAGGTTTTACAAGGTCTAAGACAGATACAACATGACAAATTACCTACCAGAACATAGTAGTCCAGATATACAGATGTTCCCTAGATCCAGTAAATAAATTAAATCTGGATTTCTAAAACATGCCAGGTGTATTATAACAACTTGCTAAATATAAATAGGATATTTACAAATAGAAGTTTAATATACCATAAAATATAACTTGTATAAAAACAGGATTTTAATTACCTACCGGTAAATCCTTTTCTCGTAGTCTGTAGGGGATACTGGGGTCCACATTAGTACCATGGGGTATAGATGGGTCCACTAGGAGCCTTGGGCACTTTAAGAAATCAATAGTGTGTGCTGGCTCTTCCCTCTATGTCCCTCCTACCAGACTCAGTCTAGTAACTGTGCCCGAGGATACGGACATACTTTGAGAGAAGGATTTAAAAGAAGTGGTGAGATTCTAACCAGCACACACAAACAAGAGGAAAGCCATGCTAACCAAACTTGAACAGGAACAGCAACAGCTGAACCAACAATACTGAACCAAGTAACATTGCAGGAAAACACGAAGCACTGGGTGGACGCCCAGTATCCTCTACGGCAGAGGTTCCCAAACTGTGTGCCGTGGCTCCCTGGGGTGCCTCGGGACACTTGCAGGGGTGCCCTGGGTTGGTGGTCCAGGACCAATTCAAATTATTCATGGTCAATATAATAGGCAAAACCAGTGCTGGTGGCTGCCAGTCATACAATATGTGGCCAAACAAAAGAAAATCTTGTCCCTCACCACACAATTGACCCTAAGGATGACATATAAACGCGATCTACTTAATGTAATATTACTTTCTAAATTTCTCAATAAGAATTTTTTGGCCTAGGGGTGCCGTGAAAAAAATTCTGATATTCTAGGGCGCCGTGATTCAAAAAAGTTTGGAAACCACTGCTCTACGGACTACGAGAAAAGGATTTACCGGTAGGTAATTAAAATCCTATTTTCTCTTACGTCCTACAGGATACTGGGGTCCACATTAGTACCGTGGGGATGTACCAAAGCTCCCAAACCAGGTGGGAGATTGCTGAGGTTCCTGCAGAACAGATTTACCAAACTGAAGGGTCCTCAGAGGCCAAAGTATCGAACTTGTAGAACTTAGCAAACGTGTTCGAACCTGACCAAGTAGCTGCTCGGAAGAGCTGTAAAGCTGAGACACCCCAGCCAGCCACCCAGGAAGAACCCACCGACCTAGTAGAGTGGGCCTGTACAGTTCTTGGAACCGGCAAACCTGCTGTAGAATAAGCATGCTGGATAGTAAGCCTGCTCCAGCGAGCAATAGACTGCTTCGAAGCAGGACACCCAATTTTATTGGGATCATAGAGAACAAACAGCGAGTCCGATTTTCTGTGACGAGCTGTCCGCTACACATAGATCTCCAAAGCCCTCACAACATCCAAGGACTTTGAAGTAGCAGAGGTGTTGGTAACCACCGGAACCACAATAGGTTGGTTGATGTGAAACGCAGACACCACCTTTGGAAGAAATTGCTGACGAGTTCTGAGTTCAGCGCTATCTTCATGAAAAATCAAATAGGGGCTTTTGTGAGACAATGCCCGACACACGCCTTGCTGAAGCCAAGGCCAACAGTGTGACGGCCTTCCATGTAAGAAACTTGACGTCAAGGTCCTGTAGATGCTCAAACCATTCCAATTGCAGGAACTGCAACACCACGTTGAGATCCCAAGGTGCCGTAGGAAACACAAAGTGCGGTTGGATGAGCAGAGCACCCTTCAAAAATGTCTGAACCTCCGGGAGAGAAGCCAATTGTTTCTGGAAGAAAATGGATAAGGCCGAAATGTGGACTTTTAAGGAGCCAAAACGTAGGCCCACATCCACTCCTGACTGCAGAAAAAGGAGAAAACATCCTAGTTGACATTCCACCACAGGAAATTTCCTGTTCTCACACCAAGAACGTATTTTTTCCAAATACGGTGGTAATGTTTACACGTTACCCCCTTTCTGGCTTGGATCAAGGTTGGAATAAGCCTGTCCAGGATCCCTTTCCGGGCTAGAATTTGATGCTCAACCTCCATGCCGCCAAACGTAGCCGCAGTAAGTCGTGATAGACTAACGGCCCATGTTGTAGAAGATCCTTGCGAAGAGGTAGAGGCCACGGGTCCTGTAGGAGCATCTCCAGTAGATCCGCGTACCAAGCCCTTCTTGGCCAGTCCAGAGCAATGAGAATAGCTTGAACCTTTTCCCTTTTTATTCTTTTGAGAATTCTTGGGATCAATGGAAGTGGTGGAAACACGTACACCACATGGTAGTCCTATGGAGTCACCAGAGCATCCACCGCCACTGCTTGTGGGTCTCTCGACCTGGAACAATACCGCTTGAGTTTCTTTTTGAGACGAGAGGCCAACATGTCGATTTGTGGAATTCCCCACCGACGTATCAAGTACACGAAAATCTCCGGGTGAAGGCCCCACTCCCCTGGGTGGAGGTCGTGTCTGCTGAGGAAGTCTGCTTCCCAGTTGTCCACTCCCGGAATGAAGACTGCCGACAATGCCACGGCATGCTGTTCTGCCCAGAGGAAAATCCTTGTTACCTCTGACATTGCTGCTCTGCTCTTCGTTCCGCCCTGTCGGTTTATGGCCCTCATTCCGAGTTGATCGCTCGCAAGGCGATTTTAGCAGAGTTACACACGCTAAGCCGCCGCCTACTGGGAGTGAATCTTAGCTTCTTAAAATTGCGACCGATGTATTCGCAATATTGCGATTACAAACTACTTAGCAGTTTCAGAGTAGCTTCAGACTTACTCGGCATCTGCGATCAGTTCAGTGCTTGTCGTTCCTGGTTTGACGTCATAAACACACCCAGCGTTCGCCCAGACACTCCTCCGTTTCTCCGGCCACTCCTGCGTTTTTTCCGGAAACGGTAGCGTTTTTAACCACACGCCCCTGAAACGCCGTGTTTCCGCCCAGTAACACCCATTTCCTGTCAATCACATTACGATCGCCGGAGCGAAGAAAAAGCCGTGAGTAAAAATACTATCTTCATTGTTAAATTACTTGGCGCAGTCGCAGTGCGAATATTGCGCATGCGTACTAAGCGGAATTTCACTGCGATGCGATGAAATATACCGAGCGAACGACTCGGAATGAGGGCCTATGTACGTTACCGCCATCACATTGTCCGACTGAACCTGAATGGCATGATCCTGAAGAAGATGTGATGCCTGTAGAAGGGCGTTGTATATGGCCCTTAGTTCCAGAATGTTGATCAGAAGAATGGTTTCCCGACTTGACCATTTTCCTTGGAACTGTTCCCCTTGGGTGACTGCTCCCCAACCTTTTAGGCTTGCATCTGTGGTTAGCAGAATCCAATTTTGAATCCCGAACCTTCGACCCTCGGTCAGGTGAGAAGTCTGAAGCCACCACAGAAGAGAAATCCTGGCTTTTGGCAACAGACGTATCCTCTGGTGCATGTGAAGATGCAATCCGGACCATTTGTCCAACAGATCCAGCTGGAAGGTCCTTGCGTGAAACCTTCCATACTGCAGTGCCTCATAAGAGGCTACCATCTTCCCAAGGAGGCATATGCATAGATGCACTGATATTCGGGTCGGTCTTAGAACTTCCCACACCATCGACTGAATTACCAATGCCTTTTCCAATGGAAGGAATACCTTCTGTGCCTATGTATCCAGTATCATCCCCACGAACGGAAGCCTCTGTGTTGGTTCCAGGTGAGATTTTGGCAGGCTCAGAATCCACCCGTGATCCTGGAGTAGTCGTGTTGAGAGGGCAATGTTGTCTAACAACTTCTCCCTGGATGGTGCTTTTATTAGCAGATTGTCCAGGTACAGTATTATGTTCACTCCTTGCTTGCGGAGGAGAAACATCATCTCTGCCATTACCTTGGTGAACACCCTCGGTGCCGTGGAGAGGCCAAATGGCAGGGCCAGGAACTGGTAGTGACAGTCCTATAATGCAAACCTTAGATAAGCCTGCTGAGGCGGCCAAATCGGAATATGAAGGTATGCATCCTTGATATCCAGACACACCAGGAATTCCCCCTCCTTCAGACCTGAGATCACCTCTCTCAGAGACTCCATCTTGAATTTGAACACCTGTAAGTACGGGTTCAGTGACTTGAGATTTAAAATGGGCCTTACCGAACCGTCCAGTTTCGGTACCACAAACAGGTTGGAATAATAACCCTTGTTTTGCAGTTGAAGTGGGACTGGAACAATGACCTGAGTCTTTACCAGTTTTTGAATTGCTGCATGTAAAGTCATGATTGCTTTTTGAGAAGCTGGTAAGCCTGATTTGAAGAATCTGTGAGGTGGGAGTTCCTGAAACTCCAGTCTGTAACCCT
Source organism: Pseudophryne corroboree (assembly GCF_028390025.1). Taxonomy (NCBI): domain Eukaryota; kingdom Metazoa; phylum Chordata; class Amphibia; order Anura; family Myobatrachidae; genus Pseudophryne; species Pseudophryne corroboree. The sequence goes on from NC_086448.1 coordinate 130,150,519, forward strand.
GGGCGATAAGATCTTTGACCCATGGATCCAGGCATGATGTTGCCCATATGTGACTGAAATATCTTAATCGGGCTCCCACCTACCTGTCTTCCAGGCAGTGTGGTCCACCGTCATGCTGAAGGATTTGAGGAAGCAGAACCGGAGGTCTGTTCCTGTGAAACTGCAGTTGCAGGTTTTCTGGGTTTACCTCTATTGCCTTTGAAGGCTGTAGAAGAACCTTTGGATTTACTTTTAAATTTCGCTGTCCGAAAGGACTGCAAAGTTGGAGCAGAGTAGGTTTTCCTAGCTGGGGTTGCTGCAGAAGGAAGGTATGTAGACTTACCCGCCGTAGCCTTTGATATTCACGTATCCAGTTCATCTCCAAAAAGGGCTTCACCTGTGAATGGAAGGCTTTCCACGCCTTTCCTGGAATCCGCATCCGCAGTCCACTGGCGTAGCCACAAGCCCCTGTGTGCTGACACCGCTTAACGTGTTTCAGACGAAGGACACGTCTGAAATGCGTCAAGTGTACTGCTCTCCCGTTTGTACCATCCCGCTGAGAGGCCGCTGCTACTTCAAAGGTCCTGTACTAACTGGAGTCCGGTTCCGGAACCTGATTATCAAGCAAAACCCAGATCCACCAGGGTATGCCTGAAGGGGATTTTTTCTATGCGCTTTTATCTACTTTGTTTGTAAGTGTGATGTATTATTAAATCCATGTGTTTGAAAAATGATAATTTGCACTATGGTATTCTTTTTTGTGTACCCCTTTATGAGCTAAATTAGCTCTGTGTTATGTATGAAGGGGTCACAGTTTGTTACAGGTTCTATCAGAAGGAACCACTGGAACACCATCTGCTACTCATGATACTTGTAAATGGTATTTTCTTTCTTTTTATTCATCACTGTGTGGTGAAATTAAGTTGGTGTCCTTTAAGGAGACTGCCCCAGGGACAGGTAAGACTATTTTACATGACAACCTAGATACCGATGCGTCAACAATTGGTGGATTTTCCTACTTTTTCCTATCATCCAGAGGAAACGGGAAGGATGTGAGTAACCTTTTAGGGATCTGAAACTTCTTGTCCGGATTAACCCAAGTTTCTTCAAACAGAGAATTTAACTCCTTTGAAGCAGGGAAAGCAGCAGAGGATTTCTTTTTTACATTAAAATAAGATTCCTCATCCACCTCTGCCACCTTGTGAGGAATGTGCAGGACTTCTCTAATAGCTTCTATCAGGGCCTGTATTCCTTGTGACAGGCTGCATCCCCCCCACAGGAGTCCACCCCACGTCTGATACATCATCATCAGTGTCAGCCTGCAGGATTGGGCCAGAGTATGCTTTTGTGGACAAATGGCAGGGGTCTGAGATGCTGGTATGGGAAGTGAATCTCTAGTCATCAGGTCCTCCACAGTCTTAAGTATTGCGTCTCTTTCTCATTTAGTCAATAATTTATTAGAAATATGTGAGATCATCCGTTTAAGGGAATCCAACCATGCGGGTTCAGACCCACTAGCCTGAGAATGTGTACTATCCTGGGTACACTGTAGTGAATCCCCCGGGGAAGACAAACACTCTGCTGTGCAGGAAACACACTCCCTTGACATAGTAATGTGAAGGGACACACACACACTCACACACAGTAAAGGTGAAAGCACAGTTAACCCACACAGAGCCCGCAGGGAGACAAAGTGAAGATGGAGCCAGCCACACCGCGCCCTTTATGCTAAAGCCAAGCTCAGCTGGGTCGCAAGCTAAGTTCCTTAATAGGGCTTTGTATTCCAACACCGCTTTCCCCCCCTTACTGTGACCCCCTGGTACCACTGAGGAAATTTGGAGTCTTTGTGGAGGCGCTGCGCTTCCCTGCAAGTCCAGTCAGTGTGAGCTGCAGAGGGAAAATGGTGCGGGTGAGCTGCTGGATCCGCTCATAGTGAAGCCCCGCCCCTGTAATGGCGCGCGGTCTTCCCAGTTTTATTATTCTGGCTGAGGTGTCCAAGAAGCTTAACAGTGGGTTAGAACCCCTGTAAGTTGTTTGCCAGTGTAGGGTAATGTTAAAAAGCTCAGTTCGCACCTCACAGCGGAAACACAGACACATACAGTATGTTGTACTGAGCCTGCATTTCAGTGCTGTACTCCATATCCTGAAGCCGCCATTACAACCGGCGACCCGCTAACCGGGAGGCCGGCCACCTACTCACCACTCTTCTAACTTCTGGCTGTTAGGGGTGGCGGCGTGCTGCGGGACTGTATGCTCGTCGTGGTAGGGCTTGCGAATAGGACCCTCAGGAGCTCAGTGTCCTGCCCTATAGGAGGTTGGGCCATTCCCCCCCTAAGTCCCATGAAGCAGACAGGCTGGTGCCAAGCAGCCCTGTCTGAAAACAAACAGAAAATAAATGCAGAAAACTCTTCAGGAGCTTTCCTAAGCGTGACCGGCTCCTCCGGGCACATTTTCTAAACTGAATCTGGTAGGAGGGGCATAGAGGGAGGCAGTGCCGTAACTAGACATTTTAACGCTGTCTGCAAGAAACGGCATCCCCCCCCCCCCTTAACATAAACCGGCGGCAGTGAGCGCCGCAGGCGCGTGCAATAAATATAGGGGCGTGGCCACAAAATAATACCAATTCATATAATGGTGCACAGTAGTCTCCATTATTCAACTTACGCCGCACAGTAGCGACACTACACCAGGTAGAGCCCCTTTTTACACATTATGGCAGACAGCGTCCCCTTTTTACACATTACGGCAGACAGCGTCCCCCTTTTTACACATTGCGGCAGACTGAGCCCCCTCTTTACACATTACGGCAGACAGCGTCCCCTTTTTACACATTACGGCGCACAGCTTCCCCTTTTTTACACATTACGGCAGACAGCGTCCCCTTTTTTACACATTATGGCGGACAGCTTCCCCTTTTTTACACATTACGGCGGACAGCTTCCCCTTTTTTACACATTACGGCAGCCAGCGTCCCCTTTTTTACACATTACGGCAGACAGCGTCCCCTTTTTTACACATTACGGCAGACAGCGTCCCCCTTTTTTTACACATTACGGCAGACAGCGTCCCCCTTTTTTACACATTACGGAAGGCAGAGTCCCCCTTACACCCCCTACCCTTAGAGTGTAGTGTAGTGAAGTGTACTTTGGTGTACAGAGATAAGGGTAAGAGAGAGAGAAGAGGAGACAGATAGGGAGGGGAAAGAAGAAAAGAGAGAGGAGAAAAGGGGAGAGAGTAGGATGAGACAGACAGAAAGAATGAGAAGGGGGGAAGCAGACAGAGAGAAGGGTGGGAGACTGAGAGAGAGGGTGGACCAAGGATTGAGACAGACATTCCACCCACCAGTACAGGCATCACTGTGTACTTCTTCTCCTCTGTACAGGCGGCACTGTGTTCCTCCTTGCTCTATCCCCCCCCCCCCCACCCCCATACAGACGGCACTGTGTACCTTCATTCGGCAGCAGCGGATCCCCCTGTCATTGGCGCTGGCAGCAGCGCCGCGGATCCCCCTGTCATTGGCGCCAGCAGCAGCAACGGATCCTTGCGCCAAGGCCAGTCACTACATCGTGACGTAAAGGCGGTAAGAGGAAGGGGAGGAAATGTGAGTGGAGGGCCTGGCCCGCCCCCTTCTGTTTTATTACTGCCCCTGGAGGAGAGGAACCCCGCAGCAGCAGCAGTTAGTATTGATAGCTTCGGCTTTGGGGCGGGGGGAGGCGGAGCTGACAGGTACTCATTACCTGTGTATATTGTGCTGCCAGCAGATTGCGCCCCAGGTCATCCTGCGCTGTGTGCAAGGCACACAGCGCACATAGCTAGTTACGGCACTGGAGGGAGGAGCCAGCGCACACTATTGATTTCTCAAAGTGCCCAAGGCTCCTAGTGGACCCATCTATACCCCATGGTACTAATGTGGACCCCAGTATCCTCTAGGACGTAAGAGAAACTATATTTCCAGCCACAAATCACAATATCAGACATGATTTCCAGTCTCTTGATCTCATAGTTAAAATATTCAGTGAAATTTTATAAAATATAGAGCAATAAGCATCTTTTAACAGAGAAATGCAAGAAAATAGAACATTTCCCATACTACTTCCTACAGCAAGCCATCATTTAAGGATTTTCCTAGTTAAGCCATCTGGAAAAAGTAATAGTTTTGCTAATATTATTAAAGAATGATGGAAAGTAAGGGCTGAGCTTGCACAAATATTGTTTTCATAAAGGAAAAGTAGTGAAAATATAGGCCTAAGTGAGGATGAAGTTTGGAGATAGATAACAGACAATAATAAAGGTTAGTATTAGAGCCTCAAACAAAACCTACCTTCAATATGCAACTCATACTGAGAAGTGAGGATTCCAAGGCAGCAGCTCAGTATATAGTGTGTGTGATGTCATAATGTGCAGACTTACTGGCTGTGACATCACCACCAGCCATCATCTACTGCAGTGTAATGTGGTTATATATTAAGAGTCACTTTGTAGAAAGTTTAATAAATATCACTTTTTTTTTCAATGATTTCCTAATCGTTGAGTCATTTGGGGAACAGGCCTATAACTCACCAGTTCTACAAATCAATGAAAAGAATCTGCCAGTCATCACAAAATCACAGAAATAAGCAATTTGTCCGATTGACTTCTGAAAGATTTATTTAGTTAATATACATCTGGATATCAGCAATAATGTTTCTACTGGTTTCAGATACTGAATATTCGTTAGAAACCAGTGAGTTTCAGTGGCAAATGCAGGATTTGCATGGGGGCGTTTCCAGAACTGGGTGGAGCCAATCACGGGGGTGGGGACTGAGGTGACCCAGTATATGCTGGGTCCGTAAAACTAGTGTGTCTGTGTGTATATATATATATATATATATATATATATATATATCTACACATATATATATATATACACCTATATATATATATATATATATATATATATATACATACATACATATATATACATAGCATATTAAACATGCATACATACATATGTATATATACACATGTATATATATATCATATATGTGTGTGTGTGTTTATATGTATGTATATATATATATAGTTTCAAAGAAAAGCAGCGGCACTCAGCAGACTGATTTGCAGAAAAAAAGCCGTTTATTCCGGTCCTACGCCGTTTCGGGGGGGTCCAAAAATTTGAACAAAGGGGATACCCAAAAGAGGATTTATTAAGTAGTAGGAACAAAGTTCTGAATCTCTCCAGAAACTCATTGTTACACAAACGTGACCCTGGAGAAATCAAACAAGTGCAGAAAATACCATGGGTCAATAAATTTACAGCAGCGACCCCAGGTATTACACAACGGGTTAAAAAACTGTGGCCTATTATAAATACGGATAAAGCCCTACCGGCACTGCTGGACTCTAGGGTATTACCCAGTTACAAAAGGGGCTCTAGTATAGGTGACAGAGTAGTAAAACTTGATGTATTCCCGCTTACCAAGCAGTTGCAAACACACTTTTTACGCCCTAAGAGTGGATGTTTCCGCTGCCTAGGGTGTTCAACATGTAATACGTTGATCACTGGCTCACATTTTTCACATCCTCATACAGGTAGATCGTTTAAAATTCTACACAGGGTGACATGCACAACAACTCATGTCATATATATGTTGAAATGCCCATGCGGTTTGGCTTACATTGGTAAGACGCAACGCCAATTCCGTGAAAGGATGGCGTTGCATAGAAGTGCCATAAAACAGGCTATTGAAAAAGGGACGAGTGAACAACCGGTGGCCCGACATTGCTTGACAGCCAAACATAACATAGCAAGCATACGTGCAATAATCATAGACCATGTACCCCCATTACACCGAGGAGGGGATCGCAACAAAATATTGATGCAAAAGGAAAGTAGATGGATTCATTCCTTAAATACTATATCCCCCGGTGGTCTAAATGAGACACTAGGTTTGCAATGCTTTTTATGACATATAAGTAGATTGTAGTTGGTCTGGTGTATCTATTAAGTAAGTGATTTAGGACGTTATATTTTCTATGTTGATATTGATATTAATATTATGCCTTGTACTAGAGAAGTAGAGAGCTACATTTAGCCACATATTCAGTCGTAGAGGTCCGGTTAGTATAGCTACATGTTTAGCTTCTGCTCAAATAGATGATATATATATAACTAAATCTTACCTCCGGCAGGAATGTTTTTCCTTTTGTTTTTAATGTAGTTTTTTAAATAGGTAGTCTATAGTAGGTGTGAGTTAGTGATATGCTTTGGGTAATCCCTGACAAGCACCATTTTTAACCCACATGTGATTATTTATAACGTTATTGTGTTTTTCATTCACAGCGGTTGCTTAGCAACACTGACACTTATGTTTTGATTGGAGCTCCCTGTCTAACGTGGTCCGCTGACGTCACTTATCTGGGTCCTGTCAATACAGCGGCCAGACGCGGCGGTGAACATCAACACTGGACAGTGGTTGCTTAGCAACACTAACACTCACACTTAGTTTCTGATTGGAGCTCCCTGTCTGGCGCTGACCGCCGACGTCATTATTGTGAGTCCTGTACACACAGCGGCTAGACGCGGCGGGAATCGTCGGCGCTGGACAGGTGAGTGACATTGTACACTAATTATTCATGAGCACTTGTTTAAAGGGTATATAAGGTTGAGCATGTTAGCACGGTATTTGTTCTGTATTGTCCCTGAAGACGGGGTACACCCCCGAAACGGCGTAGGACCGGAATAAACGGCTTTTTTTCTGCAAATCAGTCTGCTGAGTGCCGCTGCTTTTCTTTGAAACTACATTGGGATGGCAACATTCGCGGAAGGCACCACAGCAAGTAATCAGCCCCAACAGTGAGTGCCGAGCCTGCCAGTTCTGCTATATATATATATATATATACATGTGTATATATGTATGCACATGGATATATATGTACTATAATTAAAATAAACTTTTATTAAACACAAGTGCCACCAGGAAGACAGCAGGCTGCAGAGGACGCTTAATAATACTCATGCAGCAAAAAAAATAAAAAAAAAAATATATATATATATATTTATTTTTTTTGGTGGAGGGGTGTGTGTGTCTGGGTGCTCGGAAACCCCCCCTGTGTGCGCCACTGTGTTTTACGCATGTCCACGCACCAGAATAAATGATCCCATACATTTCTATGTTATTTCCAAAGATGAACTCTTAACTCTGTTAGAATTGAATGCGGGCATTTGAATGAAAGGAAATCTGTGCCCATGCAGTTTTCATTACTGCCAAACTATTTACAGAGTAACACAACATTTGGACATCATTTTGGAGATGACAATTATATGATTTGTATTTTTGAATACTGTATAGCCCTGATGTCAGAGCTCACAAAGCTGTAGCTGAAATTACAACACACAAACCAAGACGCAGGTGCCCATGTTCGGCACTAAAACAATAATAAAATAGCTGTTGACCTATAGATTTTATAAAGTGACTTATACAATAATAATGAGGTTCTTAGGGTCTGATTCAAAGATGGAGGCAGCTGCTGTGTGGTAATATTCTAATGCAGCAGCAGCAGCAGGTGGCTTGTGTAAATACAAAAGAAAAAGAAGTTGGCACTTAGTACCTCCTGGCGCCAATTTTAAATGCTCAGTAATTTAAAAACAGTATGTCTGCAGCTCTCTTAAATTAGAGGGACCACCACGCCCTCCACAGGTATAGAAATACAAAGAAAAACAACTAAGAAAGCGCTGACACACTACACAATATTAAAATACACTTACTTTTTATTAAAATATGTAAAATACATATGGACTGTTCCTAGACTACCTCTAAACACTATATTACTATAGTAATCCTGATCAATCCCTAACAGTAAATAGACAAATGAGTTCCCTATAATCACAACACTATAGATTTTGGCCAAAAATATATGTAATAAATTTATACAGCAGAATTAGTGCACTTAATACAGCCAGATGTTTGGATGGCAGCAAAATATAATAAGTAACTTTATAATAGTAACTGTTGCGGTGTATTTTAATATTGTGTAGTGTGTCAGCGCTTGTGTAAATAGATGCCTTCTACATGCTTGTGATTTGCTGCTGCATGAGAGTTACTGTTAGGGTCTCCTGCCCTGTGCTGCCACGTCGTCATGGCAACCGGGAGACAAGTGCTAGTGGAGTAACCTGAGCGCAGCTGATACTCCGGTTCGGGTCTTTTGCTGTGCAGTGGTTATAGGCTCTGTGCACGGCAGGGGATCCGGTGCTGGTTTTTGTGCTCACAGTCTGTGAGGTCTGAGTGGGGCGTGGACAGCACCTGCTTTATAAGGCCTCTTTTCAGAGTAAGCAGATGCTGCTGAATCTTTGTTGGTTAGTCAGTTCATGAAAGTTAGCCAGTACTGTGTAGCTTTGTATTTGTTTGTTGCTTACTGCAAATAGGCCTGGGGATTTGGTATTACACTCTGCCAATCCAGACCTAGCAGTAAGACTGGAGTCAGTCGTTTAGCTTGCTGGGGTTCTGTTACTACTCTGTGAACTTAGCAAGTTTGCGGCTGTATTCTAAGACTTGCCTGTCTAATCCTGTCTCACTGTGCTAGGTGTCAGGGGTCAGTTTAGTGGCAGTAAGCTAAAACCTGTGCACTGCAAGTGAGAATTAGGATTGTGGAGAATCTCCTTGTGTCTATCATTCCATCTCTGACCAAGGAGTTTACTGCCACACCCGTTGGTAACCCTTTAGGGTTTTGCTGTTGCCCTTAGCAACAGCATTTCGGGTTCTTTACGTATTAAAACACAACATCTTGCTTTTTTCTATCTGAGCAGTTCTAATACAAGGGAGATACCCAGTTCCTTAGCCTCTGGGCTTCTCTGTTCACTTTGTGTGTATTTTGTTACCCTATCACCTTCTGTGTACGTTATGTCATATTCCCCAGTTTGTCTGTGAGTCCATTTGTTTTGCATAACAGTTCAAACACCAGTACATTCCTGCAGACACTGGAGTGCATAACAGTTCTGACACCAATACTTTCCTGCAGGCACTGGTGTGCATAACATATTCAGCAGCCCAATACTCCTGTTGAAATTTTGTGGGAATATGGAGCATACCCCTCAAAATACGTTGCAACAGGTGGTCGATCAGGTGCAGGTCCTGACTCGACAATTTAATGATTTGTCCATTAAAATGCACACCTCCCAGGCTGCTGGCGGAGCTCCCGCAGCAGCAGCACCTGCAGGGGTTAAGGAGCCGAAAGTAAATCTCCCGGATCGTTTTTCTGGAGATCGCTCGCAGTTCTTTTGTTTCAAGGAGAGCTGCAAGCTATACTTCCGGCTTAGGCCTCAGTCTTCTGGGTCGGAGATTCAGCGGGTGGGCATAGTGATTTCCTTGCTACAAGGAGACCCACAGGTCTGGGCATATGGGTTGCAGCCTGACTGTCCGTCGCTTAAAAGTGTTGATGCTTTTTTTACGGCACTGGGCATGTTGTATGATGACCCTGACAAGACGGCCTCAGCCGAGGCTCAGATTTAGATCCTTAAGCAAGGGCGAAGGCCAGTTGAGGTTTACTGTACGGAGTTTCGGAGGTTGGCCCATGATACCCAGTGGAATGACCCAGCCCTGAGACACCAGTACCGAAGAGGTCTTTCTAACCAGATAAAGGACCAACTGGTACAATATCCCTTGCCTGATAGCTTGGATCAGCTCATGCAGTTATCCATCCGGGTGGATAGACGGCTGAGAGAGCGTAGGCTTGAAAGGGAGACTGAGATTTCCTTCCTTCCCAAGGGAACCTCAGACTCTGAGGAATTTTCTGAGGAGCCTATGCAGATTGGGGCTACCCGCCTCTCCTCGCGTGAGAAGACGCGGAGGAGACAGCAGGGGTTGTGTTTGTACTGTGGGAATAAAGGTCATGTGGTAGTATCATGCCCAGAAAAGCCGGAAAACTTCAGGGCCTGAGGGTGATGGGAAATATCCTGTCAGGCCAGAAGTCAGAATTTCCCAAGAAGACTTTTATCATTCCGGTGACCTTGAAGATCCTCGGTCAAACTGTCAAGACTGAGGCCTTTGTGGACAGTGGGGCCGACGGGGTTTTTATGGACCGCCAATTCGCCCTGAAACACTCTGTTCCCTTAGTACCCTTGGCATCGGAAATTGAGATTTGTGGGTTAAACGGGGAACCATTATCCCAAGGTAAAATTACCTCTTGCACTAGCCAGATTTCTTTGTTTATTGGAGCCACACACTCTGAAAAATTGTCCTTTTATGTGACTGTCTGTACTTTTGCCCCATTGGTGTTGGGGTTACCCTGGTTAAGGGCCCACAATCCTCAATTTGACTGGGTCTCTGGGGAGATTCTTAGTTGGGGTACTGATTGTTTCAGGAGTTGCTTGAGCCTTCCAGTCAGGCTCTCGCAGCTAAGTTTGCCAGGATTGCCAGGGTGTTATGCAGATTTTGCGGACGTGTTCTCCAAAAAAGTTGCAGAGGTACTACCTCCCCATCGCCCCTATGACTGTGCCATTGATTTGTTGCCAAATGCTAAGCTTCCCAAGAGCAGGTTGTACTCCCTGTCACGTCCTGAGACTCAGGCTATGGCAGAGTACATTCAGGAGAACTTGGCTAAGGGATTTATCAGACCTTCACAGTCTCCAGTTGGGTCGGGGTTCTTCTTCGTGGATAAAAAGGACGGTTCGTTGCGACCCTGCATCGACTTCAGGGAATTGAACCGTATCACGATTAAAAACTCATACCCACTGCCTCTCATTTCGGTCTTGTTTGACCAGCTTCGTACTGCCACCATTTTTTCTAAGATTGACCTACGCGGTGCGTACAATCTAATCCGAATAAGAGAGGGGGATGAATGGAAGACTGCCTTTAATACCCACTCAGGGCATTATGAATATTTGGTGATGCCTTTTGGGCTCTGTAATGCCCCGGCAGTCTTCCAGGATTTCATGAATGATGTGCTCAGGGAATATTTGGATAGATTCTTAGTTGTATACTTAGATGACATCCTAATCTTCTCCCATTCCCTGGAGGAACATCGGAAGCATGTACGCTTAGTCCTCCAGAAACTCAGAGACCACCGGCTTGGGGCGAAGCTGGAGAAGTGCGAATTTGAAGTTCAGCAAATCGCATTTCTAGGATATATTATCTCCCCAGAAGGTTTCCAAATGGAGGGTTCCAAGGTACAGGCAGTCCAGGATTGGGTGCAGCCCACTAGTTTGAAGGCGCTTCAGCGTTTCCTGGGCTTTGCGAATTTTTATAGACGATTTATCGCTGGATTTTCGTCTATAGTGGCGCCCTTGGTGGCACTCACTAAGAAAGGGGCGGATGTTGCTCACTGGTCTTGTGAGGCTAAAGCGGCTTTTGCCCGTCTCAAAAGGGCATTTGTTTCGGCCAAGGTGCTGCGACACCCAGATCCAGAGCGTCCTTTTGTGGTGGAGGTGGATGCCTCTGAGATGGGTATTGGGGCAGTGCTTTCTCAGATGGGAGTGTCTGATAATCGCCTTCATCCCTGTGCTTACTTTTCCCGTAAATTTTCGCCTGCCGAGATGAATTATGACGTGGGTAACCGGGAATTGTTGGCTATTAAGGATGCACTCGAGGAGTGGAGACACTGGCTTGAGGGGGCTAAGTTTGTGGTCTCAATTCTCACTGACCATAAGAATCTGGCATATTTAGAGTCAGCGAAGCGTCTCAATGCCAGGCAGGCACGATGGGCTTTGTTTTTTGCTCGCTTTAATTTTTTGATAACATATCGCCCTGGGTCAAAAAACATCAAGGCTGATGCGCTCTCGCGGAGTTTTGCTCCAATCCAGGAGACCACCGAGGAGCCGTTGCCCATTGTTTCCCCATCATGTATTAAAGTGGGCATTACCCAGGACCTCTTATCATTAGTCCTTAGAGCACAGGAGCAGGCTCCTCCAGACCTTCCGGTAGGTCTTTTGTTTGTGCCTCCTAGGTTAAGACAGCGAGTGTTCCTGGAATTCCATGCCAAGAAGTCGGCAGGTCACCCGGGTATTGCCAGAACTCGGGAGTTGCTATCTAGGGCGGTGTGGTGGCCCTCGGTGGCTAAGGATGTGGATCAGTGGGTTCGGGCATGTGACATCTGTGCCCGAAATAAGACTCCTAGAGGGGTTCCTGTTGGCCCATTACATCCACTCTCTATTCCATCTAAGCCATGGACCCACATTTCAATGGATTTTGTGGTGGACTTGCCCAAATCCTCGGGGATGACAGCCATCTGGGTTGTCGTTGACAGGTTTTCGAAGATGGCGCACTTCGTTCCACTGGTTGGGCTGCCATCAGCCAGACGCCTGTCTGAATTATTTATGCTGCATGTTGTGCGTCTCCACGGGTTGCCACTTGATGTGGTCTCTGACCGCGGATCCCAGTTTGTGGCCAAATTCTGGAGGGCATTTTGTTCCGATCTCCAGATTTCTGTCAGCTTGTCGTCAGGCTACCATCCGCAGTCTAATGGGCAGACTGAAAGGGTGAACCAGTCCTTGGAGCAGTTCCTCAGGTGTTATGTCTCCAAGTGTCAGACTGACTGGGTTGCTCATCTGTCCATGGCGGAGTTTGCCTATAACAACGCGGCTCACTCTGCTACAGGGATCTCTCCCTTCCTTTGTGTGTATGGGCATCATCCTAAGGCCAATTCTTTTGACCCCCTGGACTCCACGCCTGGTGGTTCCTCTGTGGTTTCGGTCCTTAGAGGTATTTGGCGGAAAGTGAAGAAAGCCCTTGTGTCTGTGTCATTAGTGACCAAAAGGGTTTTTGATAAGCGGAAAAGACCCTGCAGCTTCAAATTAGGAGACTTCGTCTGGTTGTCTACCAAGAATTTGAAGTTGAGACAGCCATCTCATAAGTTAGGCCCCCGGTTCATCGGCCCTTATAAGATCACCAGGGTTATCAATCCGGTGGCATTTCAGTTAGATCTGCCCCGTTCTTTGGGTATCAATAAAACATTTAATTGTTCCCTTTTAAAACGGGCGATTAGTAATCCTTCTTCCAGTGGAAGACCTTCCCCTCTTCTGATACGTGGCCAGAGGGAGTTTGTTGTTGAAAGGATTCTTGACTCCAAGGTGGTTCGGGGTCGGCTGTCATTTTTGGTGCACTGGAAGGGGTATGGCCCGGAGGAGCGGTCGTGGGTGCGCAGTTGTGATCTTCATGCCCCCAGACTGATACGCTCTTTCTTCTCGCAGTTCCCCGATAAACCCGGTGGTAGGGGTTCTTTGACCCCTCGTCAGAGGGGGGGTACTGTTAGGGTCTCCTGCCCTGTGCTGCCACGTCGTCATGGCAACCGGGAGACAAGTGCTAGTGGAGTAACCTGAGCGCAGCTGATACTCCGGTTCGGGTCTTTTGCTGTGCAGTGGTTATAGGCTCTGTGCACGGCAGGGGATCCGGTGCTGGTTTTTGTGCTCACAGTCTGTGAGGTCTGAGTGGGGCGTGGACAGCACCTGCTTTATAAGGCCTCTTTTCAGAGTAAGCAGATGCTGCTGAATCTTTGTTGGTTAGTCAGTTCATGAAAGTTAGCCAGTACTGTGTAGCTTTGTATTTGTTTGTTGCTTACTGCAAATAGGCCTGGGGATTTGGTATTACACTCTGCCAATCCAGACCTAGCAGTAAGACTGGAGTCAGTCGTTTAGCTTGCTGGGGTTCTGTTACTACTCTGTGAACTTAGCAAGTTTGCGGCTGTATTCTAAGACTTGCCTGTCTAATCCTGTCTCACTGTGCTAGGTGTCAGGGGTCAGTTTAGTGGCAGTAAGCTAAAACCTGTGCACTGCAAGTGAGAATTAGGATTGTGGAGAATCTCCTTGTGTCTATCATTCCATCTCTGACCAAGGAGTTTACTGCCACACCCGTTGGTAACCCTTTAGGGTTTTGCTGTTGCCCTTAGCAACAGCATTTCGGGTTCTTTACGTATTAAAACACAACATCTTGCTTTTTCTATCTGAGCAGTTCTAATACAAGGGAGATACCCAGTTCCTTAGCCTCTGGGCTTCTCTGTTCACTTTGTGTGTATTTTGTTACCCTATCACCTTCTGTGTACGTTATGTCATATTCCCCAGTTTGTCTGTGAGTCCATTTGTTTTGCATAACAGTTCAAACACCAGTACATTCCTGCAGACACTGGAGTGCATAACAGTTCTGACACCAATACTTTCCTGCAGGCACTGGTGTGCATAACAGTTACGCAAGGTGGCCGTAGAAAGATACAGACTCTGGCCTCGGCATTCCCCGAAAATGGGGACAACACTCCCCCATTTTGGAGAATGCTGTCCAGCACCACCCCTGTCAATCAGACTCCTGCACCCCAGATCCTATGTTTTTGTGCATAGTTGAGCCGCTTGGCCTTGTGTCAACTTAACTATGCACAAAAACATAGGCACAATGCATAAGAACAATGGCAGCAGGTGCTCTGGACTGATGAGTCAAATTTTAAATATTTGGCTGGAACAGAATGCAGTTTGTTCACTGAAGGGTTGGAGAGATACAATAATGAGTGTTTGCAGGCAACAGTAAAGCATGGTGGAGGTTCCTTGCAGGTTTGAGGCTGCATTTTAACAAATGGAGAATTTGGTCAGGATTAATGGTGTCCTCAAAGCTGAGAAATACAGGCAGGTACTTAGCCATCATGCAAAATACCATCAGGGAGACATCTGAATGGCTCTAAATTTATTCTGCAGCAGGACAATGACTCCAAACATACAGCCAATGTCATTAAGAACTATCTTCAGCATAAAGAAGAACAAGGAGTCCTGGAAGTGATGATATGGCCCCAACAGAGCCCTCATCTTAACATCATCGATCGTCTGGGACTACCTGAAGAGAAGGATTTAAGCAAGCCTACATCCACAGAAGATCTGCGTTTAGTTCTCCAAGATGTTTGGAACCTGCCTGCCAAGTTCCTTCAAAAACTGTGTGCTAGTGTACTTAGAAGAATTGATGCTGTTTTGAAGGCAAATTGTGGTCACACCAAATATTGATTTGATGTAGATTTTTTAGATTTCCCTTCTGTTCATTCATTTTGTTAATGGATAAAAATAAACTATTAACACTTCTACTTGAGAAAGCACTCTTTGTAGCATTTTCTCAACACCTAAAACTTTTGCACAGTACTGTAAGTGTATGTATATAATTATATATATATATATATATATATATATATATATATACATATATATATATATATACATACACTAATCAAAAAAATAAAGGGAACACTTAAACAACACAATATAACTCCAAGTCAATCACACTTCTGTAAAATCAAACTGTCCACTTAGGAAGCAACACTGATTGACAATCAATTTCACATGCTGTTGTGCAAATGGAATAGACAACAGGTGGAAATTATAGGCAATTAGCAAGACACCCCCAATAAAGGAGTTGTTCTGCAGGTGGTGACCACAGACCACTTCTCAGCTCCTATGCTTTCTGGCTGATGTTTTGGTCACTTTTGAAAGCTGGCGGTGCTTTCACTCTAGTGGTAGCATGAGACGGAGTCTACAACCCACACAAGTGGCTCAGGTAGTGCAGCTCATCCAGGATGGCACATCAATGCAAGCTGTGGCAAGAAGGTTTGCTGTGTCTGTCAGCGTAGTGTCCAGAGCATGGAGGCGCTACCAGGAGACAGGCCAGTACATCAGGAGACGTGGAGGAGGCCGTAGAAGGGCAACAACCTAGCAGCAGGACCGCTACCTCCGCCTTTGTGCAAGGAGGAACAGGAGGAGCACTGCCAGAGCCCTGCAAAATGACCTCCAGCAAGCCACAAATGTGCATGTGTCTACTCAAACGATCAGAAACAGACTCCATGAGGGTGGTATGAGGGCCCGACGTCCACAGGTGGGGGTTGTGCTTACAGCCCACACTGTGCAGGACATTTGGCATTTGCCAGAGATCACCAAGATTGGCAAATTCGCCACTGGCGCCCTGTGCTCTTCACAGATGAAGGCAGGTTCTCACTGAGCACAGGTGACAGACGTGACAGAGTCTGGAGACGCCAAGGAGAACGTTCTGCTGCCTGCAACATCCTCCAGCATGTCCGGTTTGGCAGTGGGTCAGTAATGGTGTGGGGTGGCATTTCTTTGGGGGGCCGCACAGCCCTCCTTGTGCTCGCCAGAGGTAGCCTGACTGCCATTAGGTACCGAGATGAGATCCTCAGACCTCTTGTGAGACCATATGCTGGTGCGGTTGGCCCTGGGTTCCTCCTAATGCAAGACAATGCTAGACCTCATGTGGCTGGAGTGTGTCAGCAGTTCCTGCAAGAAGAAGGCATTGATGCTATGGACTGGCCCGCCCGTTCCCCAGACCTGAATCCAATTGAGCACATCTGGGACATCATGTCTCGCTCCATCCACCAACGCAACGTTGCACCACAGACTGTCCAGGAGTTGGCGGATGCTTTAGTCCAGGTCTGGGAGGAGATCCCTCAGGAGACCAGCCGCCACCTCATCAGGAGCATGCCCAGGCATTGTAGGGAGGTCATACAGGCACGTGGAGGCCACACACACTACTGAGCCTCATTTTGACTTGTTTTAAGGACATTACATCAAAGTTGGATCAGCCTGTAGTGTGTTTTTCCACTTTAATTTTGAGTGTGACTCCAAATCCAGACCTCCATGGGTTAATAAATTTGATTTCCATTGATAATTTATGTGTGATTTTGTTGTCAGCACATTCAACTATGTAAAGAACAAAGTATTTAATAAGAATATTTCATTCATTCAGATCTAGGATGTGTTATTTTAGTGTTCCCTTTATTTTTTTTGAGCAGTGTATATTCCAGAATATGGTTGGCACACACACCTTCATTAATCACAGCTGCCCAGGGTGCAATCCCAGTACTCTTCCTTGAGCAGTACAAATAATATCCATTCCAGTAAGGTGCACTCACCAGGATATTTTCTTAAAGAGTAACTCCAATGAGCCTTTATTTACTCACATCACCAGTGCAGACATTTCTGCTGCTAAACACAGCCTTCTTCAAGACATCACACCAGTAGGAGAGACAGAGACAACAAGAAGGCTGTGTTTAGCAACTGAAACGTCGACCTGTATGTCGGCACTGGTGATGTGAGTAAATAAAGGCTCATTGGAGTCTCTCTCTCACACACACACACACACACACACACACACACACACACACACACACACACACACACACACACACACACACACACACACACACACACACACGTGTAAGAGGGCTCTCCGGGATGGTAGGTAATGCTGGCGTGCCTTCTCTGTAAGATAATGTAGAATGCAGATATCCCCAAGTAGTAAGGAAAAGGCGGCACTCCTTCGGTTTTGTACATAAAAATCCAAGCTGTGCTGTTTGTTCACAACATTTCAAGGCCTGCTGGCCTTTTCATCAGGTGCATGATATTTGATATAAGAACCATGTGTAAATATAATTGTGTTGCACAGTGTGACATTCTGATGTATATACATGAAAATGGCTCCATGTCACCATGGCAAATGTTTTTTCAGCCTCTAGGGATAAAAGTATCTCAGACTCCAGATGTTGCACAACAGTCAGAATTGTACAGACATTAGTAACAGGATGGTGAGCCCAGATAAAACCTGTCTAATCAACGTGTATTATTGATGATAAAATAAGCTTACCTTTGGCCAAAATCTTAATGAGAATTTTATAATTAATATTTAATAAGGAGATTGGCAGGTAGAAGTCTGGCAACTTCAGGTAGCATCTTGATTATGGACAAATTAAATTGAGGCAGGGTCTCGTCAGTTGTTATTAGCAATTTTGGATAAAGGTTTATTTTTGTAATTTTCCACTCTGTCTACCTGGCTCCAGAGCCTTGCAAGGTTTCAAGTACATTATATTTCTCCCTTTTTAGCAATCAGTGCGGTAAGAGAGTCTGCTTGCGCAGGAGTACTATAAGAAAATTGTACATTACACCAAAAATGGTGCTTATTACGCAAATTAATTTTATTGTGGGAGTAAAGGTTTGTGTAGAATTTCCGTCAAATATTCAGAATACCTTCCCCATCGTGGAGTAAAGGAGCCTGGGTATCACATAGCTATGAGATAATGGGGGTAATTCTGAGTTGATCGCAGCAGGAACTTTGTTAGCAGTTGGGCAAAACCATGTGCACTGCAGGGGAGGCAGATATAACATGTGCAGAGAGAGTTAGATTTGGGTGTGGTGAGTTCAATCTGCAATCTAAATTGCAGTGTAAAAATAAAGCAGCCAGTATGTACCCTGCACAGAAACAAAATAACCCACCCAAATCTAACTCTCTCTGCAAATGTTATATCTGCTCCCCCTGCAGTGCACATGGTTTTGCCCAACTGCTAAAAAATTTCCTGCTGCTATCAACTTGGAATTACCCCCAATAATGGGAGCACCATCAGTCCGCAGCAGGTTAGATAGCAGTCATGCTGGTTTATTGTCAAACCTGTAAAATGTAACCTTAGTAGACACTACTCCGTCATCTGTGGCACTACAGAATTACATTGGAATTGTATGTGCAGGACCCTGCATTTATTAGTTGTACACAAAGTTAGATCTTGAAATGCTTTAGCCATGTCTGATTTGGGATATATGTTAAAGTGAGCAGCATGAGAGATGATCTGATCTCGGAGGACTGCCAAAGCAGTTTGCTAATAGAAGAGAGGATCATCCATAGTCTTGGTTATTAAAGACATATAATATGTCAC
This sequence comes from Pseudophryne corroboree, assembly GCF_028390025.1. Lineage (NCBI taxonomy): Eukaryota > Metazoa > Chordata > Amphibia > Anura > Myobatrachidae > Pseudophryne > Pseudophryne corroboree. The sequence goes on from NC_086448.1 coordinate 130,169,146, forward strand.
AATATGCCTATAAGAGCCATCAGAGCTAGGATCCATGGGAGTTACCAATATAAGGGCGTGATCAGAATCTGTAATAAATTTTATGCTTTTACTTATTCTGTAACACGGAGGAAGAGACTAAGATAAAGTGGATCCTAGATACTCACCCATGGGGGTGATTCCGAGTTGTTCGCTCGCTAGCTGCTTTTAGCAGCATTGCACACGCTAAGCCACCGCCCTCTGGGAGTGTATCTTAGCTTAGCAGAAGTGCGAACGAAAGATTAGCAGAATTGCGAATAGAAATTTCTTAGCAGTTTCTGAGTAGCTCCAGACTTACTCAGCCATTGCGACCAGCTCAGTCCTTTTCGTTCCTGGTTTGACGTCACAAACACACCCAGCGTTTACCCAACCACTTCCCAGTTTCTCCAGCCACTCCTGCGTTTTGCAACTCGAACGCCTGCGTTTTTCCGCACACTCCCATAAAACGGCCAGTTTCCGCCCAGAAACACCCACTTCCTGTCAATCACACTACGATCAGCACAGCGATGAAAAAGCTTCGTTATGCCATGAGTAAAATACCTAACTTTTGTGTCAAATAACTGCTCTGCGAACCTTGCGCAGTAAGCGACTAATCGCAGTATAGCGAAAATCGTCAACGAGCGAACAACTCGGAATGACCCCCCATGTGCGGCTGACAGGCAGGTAAAGTCACGAGTATGAGGATTCCTAGAACTCCAAACATAACATCCACTAGATGCAATTACTTGGTGAAATTAGTAATACCAGTGGATGACTGACCTTCGCAGATGCCACACTCCTCTCAAGCCAGCCAGAGACAACTGTGTCAGCTATTCAATGGGGATCCATAAAAGGATAGAGGGACTAATTCAGACCTGATCGCAGCAGCAAATTTGTTAGGAAATGGGCAAAACCATTGAGGAGATTCAGATCTGATCACTGCTATGCGATTTCGCACAGTGGGCGATCAGATCCGAACTGCACGAGTATGCACCACAATGCGCATGCGCAACGGACTGCTGCAACGGGGATCGCCGGCCCGCGATGGGATTGTGCGAAGGATCAATTTGCACGGGCGTTCCCAAGGAGATTGACAGGAAGAAGGCGTTTGTGGGTGGCAACTGACCGTTTTCGGGATCAAGCGTTTTTAGGGCAGGTGTCTGACATCAAATCCGATCCCGAACAGGCTGATGTTATCGCAGCGGCTAAGTCCTGGGCTGTGCCGAGACTGCACAAAATCAGTTTGTACAGCTCTGCTACACATACAATCGCACACTTGCACAGCGAAAATACTCCACCTGTGTCCTGAATGCAGGACAGCAAAAATCACTGCCTAGCGATCACATCTAAATGACCCTCCATGTGCAGTGCATGAGTGGCAGATATAAGATGTGCAGAGAGAGTTAGATTTGGGTGTGGTGAAATGTAAATTGCAGTGTAAAAGCAGCCAGTATTTACCCTGCACAGAAACAATATAACCCACCCAAATCTAACTCTCTCTGCACATGTTATATCTGTCCTACCTGCGGTGCACATGGTTTTACTCATTAGCTAACAAATTTGCTGCTACGATCACGTCCAAATTACATAGTAACATAGTATCTAAGGTTGAAAAAATAGACAATTTGTCCATAGAGTTTAACCTATTTGTGGTCTCCTATGCAGGATTATTTGGTATAAAATTTTGACTGATGCTGATGTCTACCGTTACGTTACGTTTTATCCATCTTTTTTATAACAACTATAGGGGGTAATTCCAAGTTGATCGCAGCAGGAAATTTTTTAGCAGTTGGGTAAAACCATGTGCACTGCAGGGGAGGCAGATTTAACATGTGCAGAGAGAGTTAGATTTGGGTGGGTTATTTTGTTTCTGTGCAGGGTAAATACTGGCTGCTTTATTTTTACACTGCAATTTAGATTGCAGATTGAACTCACCACACTAAAATCTAACTCTCTCTGCACATGTTATATCTGCCCCCTCTGCAGTGCACATGGTTTTGCCCAACTGCTAAAAATTTTTCCTGCTGCGATCAACTTGGAATTACCCCCATAGTGCGTGACTGTGCACCATAACCCTGGATATCCTTATCCATTAGGAATTTATCTAATCCATTCTTAAAGGTGTTGACTGAGTCCGCCATTACAACTCCCTCAGGCAGGGGATTCCAAACACGTATCGTCCTTACCGTGAAAAAGCCTTTACGCCGTATTGTGCGGAATTTCCTATCCTCTAACCTGAGCGAGTGTCCATGAGTTCTCTGTATTGATCTAACCAAAAACAGGTCCTGCACAAGATCTGTGTATTGTCCCCTTATATATTTGTAGATGTTGATCATGTCCCCTCTTAGTCTCCTCTTTTCCAATGTAAACATGCCTAGCCTTGCAAGCCTTTCCTCGTATTCCAGCGTCTCCATGCCCTTAATTAGTTTGGTCACCTTTTCTAGCTCCAGGATATCCTTTTTGTAGTATGGTTCCCAGAATTGTACACAGTATTCAAGGTGTGGCCTTACTAGTGATTTATACAACGGGAGTATAACTCTCATCCCTAGCATCAATTCCCCGTTTTATGCATGCTAATATCTTATTAGCCTTCTTTGCTGCAATCCTACTTTGGGTACTACTGCTTAGTTTGCTATCTATGAGGACACCTAATTCCTTTTCCAGTACAGAATCCCCTAATTTTACCCCATTTAGTATGTAGGTGTTATTTTTGTTCTTGTTACCACATTGCATTACCCTACACTTGTCTGTATTGAGGCGCATTCTCCATTTCGCTGTCCATGCTTCTAATTTAACTAAGTCATTCTGAAGCAACTCAGCATCCCCCTTCGTATTTATAACTTTACACAATTTGGTATCATCAGCAAAAATTGACACCATGCTCTCTAGACCTTCTGTTAGGTTGTTAATGAAAATATTGAACAATAGTGGTCCTAATACTGAGCCTTGTGGCACACCACTTAACACTTCAGTCCAATTTGAAATGGATCCATTAACCACAACACGCTGCTCCCTATTATCTAACCAATTTTTGATCCAAGTGCATATTGTGCTTCCTAGCCCTATTTCTTGTAGCTTGTAGATAAGTCTCATGTGTGGTGCAGTGTCGAAAGCTTTCGCAAAGTCTAAAAAGATTACATCCACCTCTTTACCCTGATCTAAGTTTGCACTTACTGTTTCATAAAAACCAAGTAAGTTGGTTTGACAGGATCTGTCCTTCACAAATCCATGTTGATTCCGTGTAATGACCTTATTGACTTCAAGGAACTTCTGAATATTATCTCTTAGAATACCTTCCAATACTTTCCCCACTACAGATGTAAGACTAACTGGTCTGTAATTACTTGGTTCAGCTTTACTTCCCTTTTTGAATAAAGGCACTACTTCCGCTATACGCCAGTCTTTGGGCACCATACCTGATAGTACTGAATCCTTAAAGATCAAAAATAGCGGTTTTGCAAGTTCAGAGTGAAGCTCCATTAGAACCCTTGGGTGAATTCCATCGGGACCCGGTAACTTATTAATCTTTAAATGTTTTAATCGTCACAGAATACCTCCTCGCTTAAATAAGTACCTATCAGTGGGATATTCTCATTATTGAGATTATGTGTTAGTCCCTGAATTGAGTCCTCTTTAGTAAATACTGTTGAAAAAAACTCATTTAGTGTGTCCGCTATGTCATTATTATTTTTGCTTAAGACTCCAAACTTGTCTTTTAAAGGGCCTATACTCTCCTTCTTTAATCTCTTGCTATTAATGTATTTAAAGAATTTTTTGGGATTCACTTTGCTTTCCTTTGCTACTAGTTTCTACTTTAGCCGCTCTTATTTCCTTTTTGCATATTTTGTTACAGTCCTTATAGTGCTGAAATGACTCCGCTTCCCCGTTAGATTTGTATTTTTTTAAATGCTCACCTTTTCTTACCCATAGTTTGTTTATAAGAGCCAATAGGAAACGTTTTTTTCTCTCTAAATATTAGGCGTATAGAAGTTTCGCAGTGTAAGACTTAATTTAAGTGTCACCTACAGTATAATCATGTAGTGCCATTCTGGGTCCAAGTACTGAGTGTATAAATTTGATTTACTGGGGGCACAAGCCAACAACTTTTGCCTCATCGTGGACAATTTGATATCAGCATTGTTTTAAGATAATTGCAAATTGTTTTAACTTTGGCTGGGTAATGGATCCCCCCCTCCTTCACATTAACCACTTAACTTGCTAATATTATCTCCTAATCAAGTTAAGAACATATTTTTAAAATAGTTTAAAATATTTTATTGAAACAAAAAATATGCTTAGAGTGTCTCGCACCTCCCATGTCCATATGTCCCCATTGTAACAGTACCTCCCACCTCCTAGTGGCAATAGATCTGCAGTGACACTATCCCCCACCCATCTAGAGGTAATAGATTCCCAGTGACATAATCCCCTCACCCACCAGTGTCCATAGAAGTACACTCTGGCATTACAACTCAACAGGCCCCTGCCTGCCTTGTGTCACTATATATGTATAGTACCTCCCTCCCTCTAGGGCCAATAAACATTTACGAGGAATTAACCACCTTATTCCCCCCACCACAAACACATTGCCAATAGATCCCCAAGTACCTACCCACTATGGTATAATTCCTCCTCCTACTCACCATCCCCCCTGCTGTTGCTTGATCATTTTGCGCTAACGGCTGATATATCGGCAAATGTGTACCCAACATAACAGTGCTCAGGGGAGGACTGAAGTTCCCCTCCCTCCTTGCACTTTTGTTACATGTGCGCAAAATTGCCAGTGAGAGCGACATCACTTCTGTGGGACCAGACGAGGTGAAGAATGGGCAGAATGGATTTCTCTTCAACAGCCAGGGTATGGAGCAGGACGGCACGGTCACATGGGATGCAACCGTGAAAGCCCAGCTGGTGCGACTTAAGCGAGTAAGAGAGCAGAGTTCCAGCTTCCACAATAGTCTAAGACATGGGTCTTTAACCTATGGCCCTCCAGCTGCTGTAGAACTACACATTCCAGCATGCCCTGCCACAATTTTGCTATGAAGGCATGCTATAACTAAGGCAGGGCATGTTGGGATGTGTAGTTCCACAGCAGCTCGAGGGCCACAGGTTGAAGACCCATGGTCTAAGATAAAGACAAAGATAGATATGGACAGTCAAGCATTTGTACCCTTAAAAATACCATCTGTACAGGTATCACCCCACGACCCTCCAGGGGAAGAAATTGTGAAAATCAGAATGGAGAGGGAAAGCAGGAGGAATTACATGAAAACAATTAGTATAAAATTTGATACATAATGGTTCTATCAACCAAGCACACCAATAAATTACAAAATTGAAATCCATTGTATACCCCTTTCACATCGCACAAATAACACGGTATCGACCCGGTATATTGCTGGGTCGACACGGGTCACTGTGCGATGTGAAAGTGCCCATGGAGAATTCACCTGACCTGGTAATTAAACACGGGTTATAACAAGGGTTATTCCTGGGTTGAATATCAGGTCAATGGCAGTGTGAACGGGTTGCGAGGTCAATGCGACCCGGGACCCGTTCACTACATAGGGAGAGACTGTGCGGAGATAAGCCCATATCCCAGCACCGCCTCCACTCCCGATATCGACTCCACCCCCTGCCGCTACAGCAACCCGACCCAAAGCCAGATCTTAGGCTCCAATGCAAGATCCCACCCGAGAAGGACTAGTTTCCAATTCCTAGGTGGGATCTGGCATTGGAGATGTGAAAGGGGCTTAAGCAGAAGTATTTCAAACAGTTCTAAAAAGTACATATGCATTACAGAAAAGGGGGTATGGCACCCCCATGTAGAGGTCAGGCGTACAGCCAATGGGCCCCTGACCGCATGGTTACCGATACAAAAAAATAGGATTTTAATACCTACGGGTAAATCCTTTTCTCTTAGTCCGTAGAGGATGCTGGGGATGCTTCAAGAACCATGGGGTATAGACGGGATCCGCAGGAGACATGGGCACACTATAAGACTTTGAATGGGTGTGAACTGGCTCCTCCCTCTATGCCCTTCCTCCAGACTCCAGTTATAGGAACTGTACCCAGGGAGACGGACATTTCGAGGAAAAGGATTTATTTAATTATTTTAAACCAAGGTGAGATACATACCAGCTCACACCACCAACACGCATTACAACATGGCATTCAACAACAACGCATGCAACGGCATGACCAACAGCAGTCACAGATGACTGAACTCAACGCAACATGAGCGTAACTATAACCAAACGGCAGATACAGCCCGCACTGGGACGGGCGCCCAGCATCCTCTACTGACTAAGAGAAAAGGATTTACCGGTAGGTATTCAAATCCTATTTTCTCATACGTCCTAGAGGATGCTGGGGATGCTTCAAGAACCATGGGGTTTATACCAAAGCTCTAGAACGGGCGGGAGAGTGCGGATGACTCTGCAGCACCTATTGACCAAACAAGAGGTCCTCCTCAGCCAGTGTATCAAACTTGTAAAACTTCGCAAAGGTGTTTGATCCCGACCAAGTAGCTGCTCGGCAAAGTTGTAACGCCGAGACTCCCCGGGCAGCCGCCCAGGATGAGCCCACCTTTCTGGTAGAATGGGCTTTCACCGATTTTGGTAACGGCAATCCTGCCGTAGAATGAGCCTGCTGAATCGTATTACAGATCCAGCGCGCAATAGTCTGCTTAGAAGCAGGAGTCCCAATCTTGTTGGGAGCCCACAGGACAAACAGAGCCTCTGTTTTCCTAATCTGCGCCGTTCTGGCGACATAGATTTTCAAAGCTCTGACCACATCTAGAGACTTTGACTCCGCCAAGGCCTCAGTAGCCACTGGCACCACAATAGGCTGGTTTACGTGAAAAGATGAAACCACGTTTGGCAGAAATTGTTGACGAGTTCTCAACTCTGCTCTATCCGCATGGAAAATCACATAGGGGCTTTTGTGAGACAAAGCCGCCAATTCAGACACGCGCCTTGCTGACACCAAGGCCAACAACATGACCACTTTCCAAGTAAGGAATTTTAACTCTACCTTTCGCAAAGGTTCAAACTAATGTGATTGCAAAAATTGCAACACCACATTAAGATGCCACGGTGCCACAGGAGGCACAAATGGAGGTTGGATGTGCAGCACGCCTTTTACAAAGGTCTGAACTTCTGGAAGAGAAGCCAATTCTTTCTGAAAAAAGAAAGATCGACAAGGCCAAAACCTGTACTTTAATAGAGCCTAACTTTAGGCCCGCATCCACACCTGCGTGTAGGAAATGGAGCAAATTACCACCCCAGGTGAAATTCTTCCGTAGGAGCCCTCTTGGATTCACACCAAGACACATATTTTCTCCAAATACGGTGGTAATGCTTTGCCGTTACTTCTTTTCTAGCCTGAAGAAGTGTGGGAACGACTTCACTGGGAATACCCTTTCGGGCTAGAATTTGACGTTCAACCGCCACGCCGTCAAACGCAGCCACTGTAAGCCTGGGAAGAGCATTCAGCCTCAGACATGTCGACACACATGTATCGACACCCACAACCACACTGGGGCTATAGGAGACAGACCCACAATAAAGCCTGCAAGAGAGACACAGAGAGAGTTCTGTCAGCTCACACCCAGCGCCAATCCCGGTACTGGAGCAAGTAACAAGACTGCCCAGACCTGTAAGCGCTTTTAATGCCCTCTACCTTGGTCTACCAGCAAAAGAATTGCAGCGCTTACAGCTGGTGCAAAACACAGCTGCCAGGCTATTAACCAACCAGCCCCGTTCTAGCCACATTACACCCATCCTCTACTCCCTTCACTGGCTGCCTGTACGATGGCGAATCATCTTCAAGATTGGCTTACTGAGTTTCAAAGCATTACATGACCAAGGCCCAAGGTACCTGAAACAGCTTCTGACCCCATACTGCCCCACTCGATTACTGCGATCTGTAGATGAAGGACTTTTAGCAGTACCTAGAATCTACCGTAATTCATCTGGGGGTCGAGCTTTTAGTCATGCGGCTCAGACTCTATGGAACTCACTTCCCCGCACAGTGCGAGAGGCCCCAACTATAGAATCCTTCAAAAGTAGACTCAAGACTTTTCTGTTTACTCAAGCATTTCCATAATGTCCCTTTTAGTATCTTCATGCTTCTGTATTTTATGAAAATGTACTTCATTATTTTCTGTACTATATTATGCTATGTATCTGTTAAGCGCCTTGGGTCCTATTGGAGAAAGAGCGCTATATAAATAAAATAATTATTATTATTATATATAATTTAGCACCAAAGTTACTTGTGCCCCCCCCCCCCCCTGTTTTGCACCCTGTTACCTGTACAGCAGTGTGGAGGTCAGGGCCAGCGTCTCTGCAGCTTCTGTGAAGAGAAAATGGCGCTGGTCAGAGTTCTGTGGGCTAAGCCCCGCCCACTACATGGCACGCTTCAGTCCCGCTTAAAATTATCTTTATACTGGCGGGGGTCCCTTAACTAGTGCCTCAGCACGGTTATGTCTTATGCCAGTGGCGTTTTTGGTATACATGCTGCCCAGGGCACCCCCCTGCGCCCTGCAGTGCCGAGTTGTGTGTGGGAGCATGGCGCGCAGCGCGGTACTTCAAAGCTGTCTTCTTCCGTCACTGAAGTCTTCTGATCTTCTCCTACTGACCTGGCTTCTGTCTTCTGTCTTTGTGAGGAAGGGGGGGGGGGGGGGGGGGGGGTGACGGCGCGGCTCCGGGAACAAGCAGCTAGGCATACCAAGTGATCGAACCCTCTGGAGCTAATGGTGTCCAGTAGCCTAAGAAGCAGAGCCCTTGAACTCAGAAGAAGTAGGTCTGCTTCTCTCCCCTCACTCCCACGATGCAGGGAGCCTGTTGCCAGCAGGTCTTCCTGAAAATAATAAACCTAATAAAAGTATTTTTCTGAGAAACTCTGGAGAGCTCCTCAGTGTGCATCCAGTCTCACTGGGCACAGAATCTAACTGGAGTCTGGAGGAGGGGCATAGATGGAGGAGCCAGTTCACACCCATTCAAAGTCTTATAGTGTGCCCATGTCTCCTGCGGATCCCGTCTATACCCCATGGTTCTTGAAGCATCCCCAGCATCCTCTAGGACGTATGAGAAATAAGAGAAGCAAAGAGAACCAGAAAGCATAGCATGTAATGACACCACTAATATGAGAGGCACAATTTCCAGCCTCTGAACCAGCAAAGGTGTGAAGAGCATGAAGATGTGTCAGGAAATCCAGGACAACAAAGCCAGAATAAATTCTTCTAAAAGCCTTGGGCATCATCAGCTAAGAGAAAATCTTTGTATTCATCACCACAGAAAAGACAAAGGACTGCAGGATGGAGGAGGGATAGTTTACCTATATTTTTCATAAGAGTAAAACAAACTTGACATAAGTCCCTTTCACCTTTAGAGACTTTCACAGAAAAGTCTGACAGAGGTGAAACTTCCCAGGATTAAGGACTTTCTTTCAGGTTGTCTCTGGTCGGATCCAACGTTGTACATGTTCAATGATAGTAACTGCTTAATCTGAAATAGGTACAAGGTTGGGCGACGTTGAACAGAGAAACTGTATTAGAGGATCCTCTTTTAGTTGTTTTGGGATTTCCAGGCAAGTGTAGGTTAATTCTATTTGATCTCAAGCGTAGCTTCTTTCTACTTGACCGTATCTTCTCTATTGAAAACTCTATTCAAGAGCTGTTGATGTAGTTTGTGGGTAAAGTTAGTTGGTTGCTGGAGCCTGGAAATGCCATGGAAAGCCTCATTTAGCTTTTGTGCATCTGCAGTGGTCCGTTTAGAGGTCTGAAGAAAATGTTCCTTCAGGTCTTGAATTGCAGAGGTAAATCTTAGTGGCTTGAACTTGCATAGCTGTCTTCCTAATGGCCTCCACAGTATTAGAGTAAAAAATAGATACAGATTCGCCCGACTATGCTTCACAATCCAACAGGCTCTTTCGGGTTTAGTTTATTCAGGCAATAAAGCCAAGGGCTCAGGGCATTGTTTTGCACTCTTTGACCTCTGTTGATTGGGATTACTCATATTTTTCAATTACATCAAAAAAAGAGTAATAGCAGCAAAAATAGGATTTTGGTACTTACCGGTAAATCCTTTTCTCCTAGTCCGTAGAGAATGCTGGGGACTCCAAAAGGACCATGTGGTATAGACGGGATCCGCAGGAGCTTGGGCACACGTAAAAGACTTAATCTGGGTGTGAACTGGCTCCTCCCTCTATGCCCCTCCTCCAGACCCCAGTTATAGGAACTGTGCCCAGGAGAGACGGACATTTCGAGGAAAAGATTTTTGTTTAAACTAAGGGCTACAAACATACCAGCCCACACCACAAACATACCGTACAACCGGAGTAACTTTAAACCAGATAACAGTATGAATTAACACCAGCAAGAAGCTGAAATAAGAAATACACAACCCGTGTATAAACTAATTTAACCAGCAAGAAAACACTGCAAGTATTAGTCCCCACTGGGACGGGCGCCCAGCATCCTCTACGGACTAGGAGAAAAGGATTTACCGGTAAGTACCAAAATCCTATTTTCTCTTACGTCCTAGAGGATGCTGGGGACTCCAAAAGGACCATGGGGATTATACCAAAGCTCCAGAACGGGCGGGAGAGTGCGGACGACTCTGCAGCACCGACTGAGCAAACGCAAGGTCCTCATCGGCCAGGGTATCAAACTTATAGAACTTAGCAAAAGTGTTTGAACCCGACCAAGTAGCTGCTCGGCAAAGCTGAGACGCCTCGGGCAGCCGCCCAAGATGAGCCCACTTTCCTGGTAGAATGGGCTTTTACTGACTTCGGCACCGGTAGTCCGGCCGAAGAATGAGCCTGCTGAATCGTACTACAAATCCAGCGTGCAATAGTTGAAGCAGGATGACCAATTTTGTTGGAAGCATACAAGACAAACAGCGCCTCAGTTTTCCTAGCAACAGCTGTCCTAGTGACGTAGATCTTCATTGCTCTTACAACATCCAGAGATTTTGGAATCGCCACAGCTTCCGTAGCCACCGGGACCACAATAGGTTGGTTAATGTGAAATGAAGAAACCACCTTCGGCAGAAATTGTTGACGAGTCCTCAATTCTGCCCTATCCGAATGAAAAATCAAGTACGGGCTCTTATGAGATAAGGCCGCCAACTCTGACACCTGCCTGGCAGACGCCAGTGCCAATAGCATAACTTCCTTCCAAGTGAGAAATTTCAACTCAACCTTATGCAAAGGTTCAAACCAGGAAGACATGAGAAACCGTAAGACTACATCAAGGTCCCATGGAGCTACAGGAGGCACAAACAGAGGATTGATATGCTTTACTCCTTTCACAAAAGTCTGAACCTCTGGGAGGACAGCTAACTCTTTTTGAAAGAAAATAGACAAAGCCGAAATCTGCACTTTGATGGAACCCAATTTCAGGCCTGCATCTACTCCCGCCTGTAAAAAGTGGAGAAAGCGACCCAAGTGAAAATCTTCCGCAGGAGCCATTTTAGACTCACACCAGGAAACATACTTTCTCCAAATACGGAGATAATGCTTCGCCGTAACCTCCTTCCTAGCCTTAATAAGAGTTGGAATGACCTCCCTGGGAATACCCTTACGAGCTAAGATCTGGCGCTCAACCTCCATGCCGTCAAACGCAGCCGCGGTAAGTCTGGAAACACGCATGGACCCTGCAACAACAGGTCCTCTCTTAGAGGAAGTGGCCAAGGATCTTCCACCAGTAATTCCTGAAGATCCGGGTACCAGGCCCTTCTTGGCCTATCTGGAACGACGAGAATCGCCTGAACCCTTGCTCATAGAATGATCCCCAGTACCTTTGGAATGAGAGGAAGTGGAGGGAACACATACACCGACTGGAAAACCCACGGAGACACCAGGGCGTCCACTGCACTGGCTTGGGGGTCCCTTGACCTGGAACAATACCTCGGGAGCTTCTTGTTGAGACGAGACGCCATCATGTCGATCAACGGAATTCCCCAACGTTTTGTCACCTCTGCAAATACCTCTTGGTGAAGAGCCCACTTTCCCGGATGGAGATCGTGTCTGCTGAGGAAATCTGCTTCCCAGTTGTCCACTCCCGGTAGGAAGACTGCTGACAGGGCGCTCACGTGTTGTTCCGCCCATTGAAGGATTCTTGTGGCCTCCGCCATTGCCGCTCTGCTCCTTGTTCCGCCTTGACGGTTTATATGCGCCACCGCTGTGATGTTGTCTGACTGTTCCAGGACAGGTCGACCCTGAAGAAGGCTTCTTGCTTGCAGCAGGCCGTTGTAAATGGCTCTTAACTCGAGAACATTTATGTGGAGACAGGCTTCCTGGAGCGTCCATTTCCCCTGGAAGTTTCTTCCTTGGGTGACTGCGCCCCAGCCCCGGAGACTTGCATCTGTTGTTAGAAGCACCCAATCCTGGATACCGAACCGGCGTCCCCCTAGGAGGTGATGATCTTGTAGCCACCACAGGAGAGAAATTCTGGCTCTGGGAAATAGACTTATCTTCCGGTGCATGTGCAGGTGAGACCCGGACCATTTGCTCAGCAAGTCCCACTGAAACACCCGGGCATGAAACCTGCCAAATGGAATGGCTTCGTACGCCGCAACCATCTTCCCCAGAACCAGAGTACAGTGATGGGTTGACACACTCGTCGGCCTCAGAAGTTCCCTGACCATCGCCTGCAGTTCCAGAGCCTTTTCTTCTGGAAGAAATACTTTCTGTAAATCCGTTTCCAGAATCATGCCCAGAAAATGCAGCCGAGTGGTCGGAATCAACTGAGATTTTGGCAAATTGAGTACCCAACCATGCTGTCGCAGAACCGACAGTGACAAATCTACACTTCTCAGCAACCGTTCCTTGGACCTCGCCTTTATCAGGAGATCGTCCAAGTACGGGATAATTGTAACCCCTTGTTTGCGAAGGAGAACCATAATTTCCGCCATGACTTTGGTGAAAATCCTCGGAGCCGTGGAGAGCCCAAACGGCAACGTCTGAAATTGGTAATGAGAATCCTGTATCGCAAACCTGAGGAAGGCCTGATGCAAAGGATATATCGGGACATGTAAGTAGGCATCCTTTATGTCGACTGACGCCATAAAATCCCCCTCTTCCAGGCTGGCAATTACCCAAGTATGGATTGAGGGATTTTAGATTTAGAATTGGTCTGACCGAACCGTCCGGTTTCGGCACAACAAAGAGGCTCGAGTAGAACCCCTCCCCCCGCTGGGACGAGGGAACGGGAACAATGACCCTCTGTAGACACAATTTTTAATCGCTGCCAGCACCACCTCCCTGTCCGGAAGAGCTACTGGTAATGCCGAAATGAAGAACCGGTGAGGGGGTATCTCCTGAAACTCCAGTTTGTATCCCTGAGACACAATCTCTAGGATCCAGGTCTGATTGAATCCAGACCTGACTGAATATTTGTAGGCGGCCCCCCACCGGTCCGGACTCCCCCAGGGAAGCCCCAGCGTCATGCGGTGGACTTGGTAGCAACAGGGGAGGACTTTTGGTCCTGGGCGCCCGAGCCTGCAGGAGGTTTCCTTCCCCTTCCTCTACCTTTTGAAGCAAGGAAGGACGAACCTTTTCCACGCCTGTATTTATTGTGACGAAAGGACGGCATTTGCTGATGTGGTGCCTTTTTCTGTTGTGTGGGAACATAAGGAAGAAAAGAGGACTTACCCGCAGTCGCGGTCGAGACCAGGTCAGCCAAGCCGTCCCCAAAGACAGTACCTTTGAAGGGTAACGCTTCCATAGCCCTCTTGGAGTCGGCATCAGCGTTCCATTGATGGATCCACAACTCCCTCCTGGCTGATATCGACATGGCATTGGTTCTTGAACCCAAGAGACAGACGTCCCTCGCCGCATCCTTCAGGTAATCTGCAGCGTCCTTGATATAACCGAGAGTCAAAAGGACATTATCTTTATCAAGGGTATCCATATCATTAGCTAAATTCTCAGCCCATTTAGCAATAGCACTACTCACCCATACCGACGCCACAGCAGGTCTGAGCAATGCACCCGAATTAGCGAAAATGGACTTCAAAGACGTCTCCAGCTTACGATCCGCCGGATCCTTGAGAGCTGCCATGTCAGGGGACGGAAGTGCCAGTTTCTTAGACAAACGAGATAGAGCTTTGTCAACATTTGGAGACGCCTCCCATTTTCCCCTGTCATCAGAGGGGAAAGGATATACGCCATGTAAATTCTCATGGGAATCTGCCACCTCTTATCCGGCGACTCCCAAGCCTTTTCACAAAGAGTATTCATTTCATGAGAGGGGGGAAACTTCACCTCAGGTTTTTTTCCCTTGAACAAGCAAATCCTTGTTTCCTGTACCTCAGGTTCATCAGAAATGTGTAAAACATCTTTTATAGCCACAATCATGTACTGAATACTCTTAACTAACCGTGGATGTAAAGCAGCCTCAGTGAAATCGACCTCGGAATCAGAGTCCGTGTCGGTATCAGTATCTACCACCTGAGTAAATGGCCGCTTTTGTGACCCGGATGGGGTCTGAACCTGAGACAAAGCCTCTTCCATGGACTTTTTCCACACCTGCGTCTGTGACTCAGAATTATCTAACCTCTTTGATAAAGAAGCAACATTCGAACTTATCGTACTGAGCAATGCGAGTAAACCAGGTGTCGGCTGCGTCGACAGTCCCAAATCTAGCCCCGCATCTGCTCCCCCAATAACCTCCTCTGGTGAATAACATTCAGCCTCAGACATGCCGACACGTAGTACCGACACACAACAACACACAGAACGTCCCAGCTAGGTGACAGGCCCACAATGAAGCCCAGATAGAGGACCCAGAGGGAGTATGCCAGCTCACACCCCAGCGCCCATATATCCCAAGAAAAGATATATGTACCCAGCGCTGCTTTGTAATGATAATAAGCACCACACTGCGGCCCCCCTTCCCTTCTGAATATCTCCCCGTTACTTGTCTGAGGAATGTGGAGGTCCCGGCAGCGTCTCCCTTCAGCCGCGTGTTGAAGGAGAAGATGGCGCCTGTGAGCCGTGGGACGAAGCTCTGCCCCCTTCCCGGCGCGCTTCGGCCCGCCAAATTTAAAAATGAAAAATGCAGACGGAGGTTTCTGGAAACGGTGCCGAGGCACCGAAAAGCTCTCTGCTAGCCCCAAAACTCCAGTAACATGCTGCCCAGGGCGCCCCCCCCCAGCGCCCTGCACCCGGTAAATACCGTTGGTGATGTGTGTGGGAGCATGGAGCACAGCGTTACCGCTGTGCTGTACCTTCCGTTACTGAAGTCTTCTGCCGTCCTGAAGTCTTCTGATCTTCTCATACTCACCCGACTTCTTTCTTCTGGCTTCTGTGAGGGGGTGACGGCACGGCTCCGGGAACAAGCAGCTAGGCGCCCCAAGTGATCGAACCCTCTGGAGCTAATGGTGTCCAGTAGCAGAGAAGCAAACCCCTCACTAAGAAGTAGGTCTGCTCCTCTCCCCTCACTCCCACGCTGCAGGGAGCCTGTAGCCAGTAGGTCTCCCTGAAAATAAAAAACCTAACAAAGTATTTTCTAGAGAAACTCAGGAGAGCTCTCCTAGTGTGCATCCAGTCACTCCTGGGCACAAAGTCTAACTGGGGTCTGGAGGAGGGGCATAGAGGGAGGAGCCAGTTCACACCAAGATTAGTCTTTTAAGTGTGCCCAAGCTCCTGCGGATCCAGTCTATACCCCATGGTCCTTTTGGAGTCCCCAGCATCCTCTAGGACGTGAGAAATAGGTTTTAAAAAATAAGAATTTACTTACCGATAATTCTATTTCTCGGAGTCCGTAGTGGATGCTGGGGTTCCTGAAAGGACCATGGGGAATAGCGGCTCCGCAGGAGACAGGGCACAAAAGTAAAGCTTTTACAGGTCAGGTGGTGTGTACTGGCTCCTCCCCCTATGACCCTCCTCCAGACTCCAGTTAGGTACTGTGCCCGGACGAGCGTACACAATAAGGGAGGATTTTGAATCCCGGGTAAGACTCATACCAGCCACACCAATCACACCATACAACTTGTGATCTAAACCCAGTTAACAGTATGATAACAGAGGAGCCTCTGAAAGATGGCTTCCTAAACAATAACCCGAATTAGTTAACAATAACTATGTACAAGTATTGCAGATAATCCGCACTTGGGATGGGCGCCCAGCATCCACTACGGACTCCGAGAAATAGAATTATCGGTAAGTAAATTCTTATTTTCTCTATCGTCCTAAGTGGATGCTGGGGTTCCTGAAAGGACCATGGGGATTATACCAAAGCTCCCAAACGGGCGGGAGAGTGCGGATGACTCTGCAGCACCGAATGAGAGAACTCCAGGTCCTCCTTTGCCAGGGTATCAAATTTGTAAAAATTTACAAACGTGTTCTCCCCTGACCACGTAGCTGCTCGGCAGAGTTGTAATGCCGAGACCCCTCGGGCAGCCGCCCAAGATGAGCCCACCTTCCTTGCGGAATGGGCCTTAACAGATTTAGGCTGTGGCAGGCCTGCCACAGAATGTACAAGTTGAATTTTGTTACAAATCCAACGAGCAATCGACTGCTTAGAAGCAGGTGCACCCAACTTGTTGGGTGCATACAGTATAAACAGCGAGTCAGATTTTCTGACTCCAGCCGTCCTTTAAATGTATATTTTTAAGGCTCTGACAACGTCCAACAACTTGGAGTCCTTCAAGTCGTCAGTAGCCGCAGGCACTACAATAGGCTGGTTCAGGTGAAACGCTGATACCACCTTAGGGAGAAAATGCGGACGCGTCCGCAGCTCTGCCCTATGTCGAATGGAAAATTAAATAAGGGCTTTTATAAAACAAAGCCGCCAGTTCAGATACTCTCCCGGCCGAAGCCAGGGCCAGTAACATAGTCACTTTCCATGTGAGATATTTCAAATCCACATTCTTTAGTGGTTCAAACCAATTGGATTTGAGGAAATCTAAAACTACATTTAGATCCCACGGTGCCACCTTAGGCACCACAGGAGGCTGTATATGCAGTACTCCTTTGATAAAAATCTGGACCTCAGGGACTGAGGCCAATTCTTTTTGGAAGAATATTGATAGGGCCGAAATTTGAACCTTAATAGATCCCAATTTGAGACCCATAGACAATCCTGATTGCAGGAAATGTAGGAAAACGACCCAGTTGAAATTCCTCCATCGGAGCACTCCGCTGCTCGCACCACGCAACATATTTTCGCCAAATACGGCGATAATGCTTCGCGGTGACTTCCTTCCTTGCCTTTATCAAGGTAGGAATGACTTCTTCTGGAATGCCTTTTCCTTTTAGGATCTGGCATTCAAACGCCATGCCGTCAAACGCAGCCGCGGTAAGTCTTGAAAAAGACAAGGACCCTGCTGAAGCAGGTCCCTTCTCAGAAGTAGAGGCCACGGATCGTCCGTGACCATCTCTTGAAGTTCCGGGTACCAAGTCCTTCTTGGCCAATCCGGAGCCACTAGTCTTACTCCTCTTTGCCGTATAATCCTCAATACCTTTGGTATGAGAGGCAGAGGAGGAAACACATATACCGACTGGTACACCCAAGGTGTTACCAGCGCGTCCACAGCTATTGCCTGCGGATCTCTTGACCTGGCGCAATACCTGTCCAGTGTTTTGTTGAGGCGAGACGCCATCATGTCCACCATTGGTTTTACCCAACGGTTTAATAGCATGTGGAAAACTTCTGGATGAAGTCCCCACTCTCCCGGGTGAAGGTCGTGTCTGCTGAGGAAGTCTGCTTCCCAGTTGTCCACGCCCGGGATGAATACTGCTGACAGTGCTATCACGTGATTCTCCGCCCAGCGAAGGATCCTGGCAGCTTCTGCCATTGCCCTCCTGCTTCTTGTGCCGCCCTGTCTGTTTACATGGGCGACTGCCGTGATGTTGTCCGACTGGATCAACACCGGTCTTTCTTGAAGCAGAGGTTCCGCCTGGCTTAGAGCATTGTAGATTGCTCTTAGTTCCAGAATGCTTATGTGAAGAGACTTTTTCAGGCTCGACCACACTCCCTGGAAATTTCTTCCCTGTGTGACTGCTCCCCAGCCTCTCAGGCTGGCATCCGTGGTCACCAGGATCCAATCCTGCATGCCGAATCTGCGGCCCTCCAATAGATGAGCCTCCTGCAACCACCACAGAAGGGATACCCTTGTCCTCGGCGACAGGGTTATCCGCAGGTGCATCTGAAGATGCGACCCTGACCATTTGTCCAACAGATCCCTTTGCATGGAATCTGCCGAAAGGGATTGCTTCGTAAGAAGCTACCATTTTTTCCCAGGACTCTTGTGCATTGATGTACAGACACCTTTCCTGGTTTTAGGAGGTTCCTGACCAGGTCAGATAACTCCTTGGCTTTTTCTTCGGGAAGAAAAACCTTTTTCTGAACTGTGTCCAGAATCATCCCCAGGAACAGCAGACGAGTTGTCGGCATTAATTGGGATTTTGGAATATTCAGAATCCATCCGTGCTGCTTTAGCACCTCTTGAGATAGTGCTAAACCCATCTCTAGCTGTTCTCTGGACCTTGCCCTTATTAGGAGATCGTCCAAGTATGGGATAATTAATACGCCTTTTCTTCGAAGAAGAAATATTATCTCGGCCATTACCTTTGTAAAGACCCGAGGTGCCGTGGACAAACCAAACGGCAGCGTCTGAAACTGATAGTGACAGTTTTGTACAACGAACCTGAGGTACCCCTGGTGTGAGGGGTAATTGGAACGTGGAGATACGCATCCTTGATGTCCAAGGATACCATAAAGTCCCCTTCTTCCAGGTTCGCTATCACTGCTCTGAGTGACTCCATCTTGAACTTGAACTTCTTTATGTACAGGTTCAAGGACTTCAGATTTAGAATAGGCCTTACCGAGCCATCCGGCTTCGGTACCACAAAAAGAGTGGAATAATACCCCTTCCCTTGTTGTAGAAGAGGTACCTTGACTATCACCTGCTGAGAATACAGCTTGTGAATGGCTTCCAAAACCGTCTCCCTTTCTGAGGGGGACGTTGGTAAAGCAGACTTCAGGAAACGGCGAGGTGGCTCTGTCTCTAATTTCAACCTGTACCCCTGAGATATTATCTGCAGGATCCAGGGATTTACCTGCGAGTGAGCCCACTGCGCGCTGTAATTCTTGAGACGACCGCCTACCGCCCCCGAGTCCGCTTGCGAAGCCCCAGCGTCATGCTGAGGCTTTTGTAGAAGCCGGGGAGGGCTTCTGTTCCTGGGAAGGAGCTGCCTGTTGCTGTCTCTTCCCTCGTCCTCTGCCTCGTGGCAGATATGAATAGCCCTTTGCTCTCTTATTTTTAAAGGAACGAAAGGGCTGCGGTTGAAAGGTCGGTGCCTTTTTCTGTTGGGGAGTGACTTGAGGTAGAAAGGTGGATTTCCCGGCCGTAGCCGTGGCCACCAAATCCGATAGACCGACCCCAAATAACTCCTCTACGCATCGCCTGTCCACTGTCGTGTCCATAAAGCTCTTCTGGCCGAAATGGACATAGCACTTACCCGTGATGCCAGTGTGCAGATATCTCTCTGTGCATCACGCATATAAAGAAATGCATCCTTTATTTGTTCTAACGACAGTAAAATATTGTCCCTGTCCAGGGTATCAATATTTTCGATTAGGGACTCTGACCAAACTACCCCAGCACTGCACATCCAGGCAGTCGCAATAGCTGGTCGTAGTATAACACCTGCATGTGTGTATATACCTTTTTGGATATTTTCCATCCTCCTATCTGATGGATCTTTAAGTGCGGCCGTCTCAGGAGAGGGTAACGCCACTTGTTTTGATAAACGTGTTAGCGCTTTGTCCACCCTAGGAGGTGTTTCCCAGCGCTCCCTAACCTCTGGCGGGAAAGGGTATAAAGCCAATAACTTCTTTGAAATTAGCAGTTTTTTATCGGGGCACCCCACGCTTCATCACACACGTCATTTAATTCTTCTGATTCGGTAAAAACTACTGGTAGTTTTTTCACACCCCACATAATACCCTGTTTAGTGGTACCTGTAGTATCAGCTAAATGTAACATCTCCTTTATTGCCAAAATCATATAACGTGTGGCCCTACTGGAAAATACGGTTGATTCGTCACCTTCACCACCGGAATCAGTGCCTGTGTCTGGGTCTGTGTCGACCGACTGAGGCAAGGGGCGTTTTACAGCCCCTGACGGTGTTTGAGGCGCCTGGACAGGCACTAATTGAGTGTCCGGCCGCCTCATGTCGGCAAACGACTGCTTAAGCGAGTTGACGCTATCCCGTAATTCCACAAATAAAGGCATCCATTCTGGTGTCGACCCCCTAGGAGGTGACATCCTCATATTTGGCAATTGCTCCGCCTCCACACCAATAACGTCCTCATACATGTCGACACACACGTACCGACACACAGCAGACACACAGGGAATGCTCTATACGAAGACAGGACCCACTAGCCCTTTGGGGAGACAGAGGGAGAGTCTGCCAGCACACACCAAAAAGCGCTATATATGACAGGGATAGCCTTATGATTAAGTGCTCCCTTATAGCTGCTTTTGTATTAATATATTGCCATTTATTTTGCCCCCCCTCTCTGTTATACCCTGTTTCTGTAGTGCAGTGCAGGGGAGAGACCTGGGAGCCTTCCTGACCAGCGGAGCTGTGACAGAAAATGGCGCCGTGTGCTGAGGAGATAGGCCCCGCTCCTTTTTCGGCGGGCTCGTCTCCCGCTATTTAGTACATTTAGGCAGGGGTAAATATCTCCATATAGCCTCTGGGGCTATATGTGAGGTATTTTTAGCCTTTTTAAAGGTTTTCATTTGCCTCCCAGGGCGCCCCCCCCCCCAGCGCCCTGCACCCTCAGTGACTGCCGTGTGAAGTGTGCTGAGAGGAAAATGGCGCACAGCTGCAGTGCTGTGCGCTACCTTAAGAAGACTGCAGGAGTCTTCAGCCGCCGATTCTGGACCTCTTCTTGCTTCAGCATCTGTGAGGGGGCCGGCGGCGTGGCTCCGGTGACCATCCAGGCTGTACCTGTGATCGTCCCTCTGGAGCTTCATGTCCAGTAGCCAAGAAGCCAATCCATCCTGCACGCAGGTGAGTTCACTTCTTCTCCCCTCTGTCCCTCGTTGCAGTGATCCTGTTGCCAGCAGGAATCACTGTAAAATAAAAAACCTAAGCTAAACTCTCTAAGCAGCTCTTTATGAGAGCCACCTAGAATTGCACCCTTCTCGGCCGGGCACAAAAATCTAACTGGAGTCTGGAGGAGGGTCATAGGGGGAGGAGCCAGTACACACCACCTGACCTGTAAAAGCTTTACTTTTGTGCCCTGTCTCCTGCGGAGCCGCTATTCCCCATGGTCCTTTCAGGAACCCCAGCATCCACTTAGGACGATAGAGAAATAGTCAATAACATAAGCAGGAAAATATCAAAAGTTTGTCACATGCAAGATTTACTGAAAACACACCAGAGTGGAGGAGGCAATATCTACTGTACATACTGTAAGTAGGTTATGTGTCTCAAACCTGGAAAGCCTAAAGAGGACTGAGCAATAGCGGTTTATGACACTAGATGGCAGCAGATCACAACAAATACTGTAGAAGAGGAATAATAGCAAGAAAAATAAAGGTATTTATGTATTTACTGCAATAATACTGCAAATCAGGATGGGAAGCCATCTACAGAGAAATCATAAAATGGCTGGCCCAACAGTAAAATGAGCAGATTCCCATCAGGTCAATCTGTAACTGTTTTGGGGAAAGGAGAAATATGAAAATTACCACAATTACTTTCCCTGACCTCACAGGGTATATAGTAAGGCAGTCCAGGAGTGGATGAAACAAGAAAACTCCCTCATACCAAACCATCAGTTACTTCCTTCACCCAGTCTTCTCACACCTCTGTGACCTCTCTTTCACTAACTTCCACCATCTTCTCTCCTTTGGCCTTTCCCTAGCATTGTCACCCTTCTATAAGATTACTATCGCCAAACAGAACCTTGGTGCTCTTGTCCAACCCTTTTCTACCTCTTCACTGGCTAGGCTGAACTTATTGTTTTCTCCACTTCCATGGACCTTCCTCTCTACTCCGTGTTGAAACTTCACCCTCTCTTCTGTCACCCATGTCTGCTGCTTTGAGGTCATCCTCGAATCTGCCGTCTCCTTCACTCCCCACATTCAAGCCAACTAACTTAACATCTCCAGTCCTTTCTCATCCGTGATACCTTCAAAACTCTCATCTGTCGCCTTAGCTTACTGTAACATCCTCCTTCCAGGAGCAATACACTCACAGGTATGTCGATCTCTGCTTGCTGATCCCTACACCTCTGCATTAACCCACAGACATCTTCATGCTATATTTTCAAATGTATGTCGATCTCTGCTTGCTGATTCCTGCAAACTATTACTCTTGATCTCTATTCACACCAATGTATATTTTAGCAGTGTATGTAATTGTATTTGTAGAATATTAGTACTTGCTTATAGCTGATATTATCTCTTGTATTGATGTTGGTCAGTGGAGTGGAGTTTATTAGCATACATGGACTGGTGTTTACTTAACACAGGGTAATATAAGCCCTTTGATTAGATGTCCAATTAGCTTCAGCTGAAGCCTTTGTAAATTAGAACTAGTATATGTTAGCATTCAGTTATGGGGCAGTTGTCTGCGGGGCAGTTGTCAGAAGTTTAGAAATATATGAAGTTTGGAAATTACAAAGTTAGGAAATTTTAAAAAGAACAGTTAAACCAACAGTTGAACAAACATTGAAAAACATTGGAAAGCAGGTAAATCTACAATTTAATTAACAATTTCCATAAGCCTTTTCCTATCTATACTTTTCTCTTTATAAACACCATGCTCCACAAACTGTTTTTCCTCATAGCACTTCATGGTATCCTCTATAAAATGACATTGTCCTTCACTATTCCTGTTATGTATCGCTCTGTACACATTGCAGCCTCATTAATCCACTCCCCTCTTATTAACACTCGTGAGCTTTTAACCTATCTATGTACACTAACTGTCACATCCTCTACCTGTCACCATAAGAAACTATCACACACCTCCCCCAACTATATCTATCTCTCTCTTCTTCTGCTTCTACTAGCTGGTGACATATCCCCAAATCCAGGTCCCATCCACATACCACGCTCACATTCAGCTGATTCACAACGGAATATAAAATCAACAAACCTTATCAACATCACTTGTCTCCCATCTACCTCCAAGTCACTAAAATGTGCTTTATAGAATGCACGCTCTGTTTGCAACAAATTAACAGCTATTCATGATCTTTTCATAGCAAAAAAATTCAATATGCTGGCTATAACAGAAACCTGGCTCACACAATCAGACACTGCCTCCCCTGCAGCACTGTCACATGGTGGCCTCCACTTCACCCCCCCCCCCCAGGCCTGGTAACATCAAAGGAGGGGGTGTTGGAATATTACTGTCCAAATCTTACACGCACATTGTTTTACCACCTGTTCCCTCACTCACATTTACATCCTTTGAAGTACACTCTATTAGGATTTTCACCCCTTTCTCTCTGCGTGTTGCAGCTATCTATCGCCCACCTGGGCAACCCAAAAAGTTTCTGGAAGAATTTTCTGCATGGCTCCCTCACTTTCTACCCTCTGACATCTCCACCATCATTATGGGTGATTTCAATCTCTCTATTGACAGTCCACAATCTCCCCATGCCTCTAAACTACTCTCTCTAACCTCCTCTCTTGGCCTCTCCCAATGGACTGACTCCCCTACTCATCAGGAGGGCCACTGCCTGGATCTTGTATTCACCAGACTATGCTCTGTTTCTGAACTCACTAACACTCCTTTCCCTCTCTCAGATCACAACCTTATCACATGCATGCTCTCCTCCATTACTTCAAACTCCATGTCCCTAAAGTCTACAAGGACACCTCTTACCCGCAGAAATATTAACGCTATTAATTTTCAACAACTATCTACCTCTCTGCAACCACTGCTTTCACCAATTTCTACATTCACCTCTCCAGAGACTGCTGTGTCACACCTTAACCAAACTCTAGTAACAGCACTTGATGAAGTGGCTCCAGCTACCCATCACACTCCACGTAGACTTAGATGTCAACCGTGGCACTCTAAATACACTAGACACTTACAAAAACTCTCACGAAAAGTTGAACGCCAGTGGCGTAAATCTCGTAGTTCAAGTGACTTTCTCACATATAAGACCACCTACCACTCTTATCGTACTGCTCTGGACACTGCCAAACAAACATATTTTCAATCTCTCATCTCTGCTCAAGCCTCTAACCCCAAGCGACTTTTTAATACATTTAAATCACTTCTTGTACCTCCCTCACCTAACCCACCAGCCACTGTCAGTGCGCAAGATCTTGCTTCCTATTTCAAGGACAAGATCCGAAATGAAATGGTATGCTCTTCCACAGCAAGTGACCTGCTCAATTCCCTGCCTGAACCCTCTAACACCTTCTCTTCCTTTGATCCTACAAATGAAGATGAAGTATCTGCACTCTTTTCATCTGCCTACTCTAATACCTCTCCCCTTGACTCTATACCCTCACAAATTAGTAAAGCTCTGTCTACTGTGCTCATCCCAACCTTAACGAAAATCTGTAATCTCTCCCTGTCTACTGGTATCTTTCCTTCTCTATACAAGCATGCAGTGATTACTCCCATTCTGAAAAAACAAAACTCTGACCCGAACTCTCTCTCTAACTACCGTCCCATCTCTCAGCTCCCATGCCCCTCCAAGCTACTGGAGAGACTTGCCTACACTCGCCTCACACACTTTCTTAACTCACACAGCCTACTGGACCCACTTCAGTCAGGATTTCGTGCCCAACACTCCACAGAGACAGCACTGACTAAGGTAGTGAATGATTTGGTCACTGCTAAATCTAAAGGACATTTCTCTCTACTTATTCTCCTTGATCTCTCTGCTGCTTTTGACACTGTTGACCACTCTCTTCTCATGCAAACACTACAATCCCTAGGTATTCAGGACACAGCCCTTTCTTGGTTCTTATCCTACCTATCTAATCGCTCCTTCTGTGTTCGTTTCTCTGATTCCACCTCTCCTTCGCTACCTCTCTCAGTTGGAGTACCGCAAGGCTCAGTCCTAGGTCCTCTGCTTTTCTCTATCTATACCACATCTCTTGGCAAACTAATCAACTCTTTCGGATTTCAGTACCATCTGTATGCGGATGATACTCAAATCTACCTATCCTCCTCTGATTTGTCACCATCTGTATTGGGCCGTGTCACTGAATGCCTTTCTGCCATTTCATCTTGGATGACATCTCGCCACCTCAAACTTAATATTTCCAAAACAGAATTAATTATATTTCCACCGGCCAATAGTAGTTTCCAACCTGATATCTCTATCACTGTTGAGAACTCTGCAATCACCCCTACCCCACAAGCTCGCTGTCTAGGTGTCATTCTTGACTCTGAACTGTCCTTTGTTACCCACATTCAATCTGTCTCAAGATCATGTTACATACATCTAAGAAACATATCCAAAATACGCCCTTATCTTACACAAGACACAGCAAAAACTCTAATCCATGCTCTCATTATCTCCCGCATTGATTATTGTAATAGTCTCCTGACCGGTCTTCCCAAACATAGGCTCTCACCACTACAATCCATTTTGAATGCAGCTGCGAGGCTAATCTTCCTTGCCAGACGTTCATCGTCTGCAGATCCGCTCTGTCAGTCCCTCCATTGGTTACCGGTATTCTACCGTATTAAATATAAAATACTTTTACTCACATACAAGGCTATTAACCAAACTGCACCAACATACATCTCTTCACTCATCTCAAAATATCTCCCTACCCGACCTCTCCGCTCTGCACAAGATCTACGTCTCTCATCCACACGCATTACTTGTTCACACTCAAAATTACAGGACTTTATCCGGGCTTCACCCACTCTGTGGAATGCCCTCCCACGCACAGTAAGACTCGCCTCTAGTCTCCAAACCTTTAAATGTTCCCTGAAAACTCACCTCTTCAGACAAGCCTATCAAATTCCAGACCCACCCACATAACCTTCAGTGCTTCCCTATCTAATTACATCCTCTATAGAGTATTCATAACATCACATATCTTGTATTTCTTTAGTCTCACACCCTCCTGACACTTGGATAACTTTGTGGGGTATCATCATACAACCCATTAAGAACCTAGCAATCTGGTGGACCATTATGCAATAGGTAGCATCTATCCTTGTGTATCTATGCCTATTTCCCTATAGATTGTAAGCTTGCGAGCAGGGCCTTCCTACCTCTGTCTGTCTGTTTTTACCCAGTTTTGTTCTATTACTGCTGTTCTAATTGTAAAGCGCAACGGAATATGCTGCGCTATATAAGAAACTGTTAATAAATAAATAAATAAAATAAATAAATACACTTGCCCCTCCCCATTTTAATCTATTCTTAATGTTGCTGCTGATCTCACGTTCCCCTCTCGTTCTACGCATCTGCCTGTCCTCTGTTAATTTGGCTTCAATGACACCCAATCCTCTCAGAATCTAAACTAGGACGCCTGAACCTTCAAGCCAGAGCGAGTTGCCCTAGTCTGGCCCCTGTACTCGTCCTTTCCTGTCTGTGGTTTTACTGCAATGTCTTGTATTTACTTATGAGATGATTAGCTGTTGTGTCCTATATTTATTGCATTTACGTATACCCCATGGTGCTGCATACACTTTGTGGCATATAATAAATAAAAGATATTAAGAATATACTGGAATAGCGGGTTGGGGCTGGGAGATCGGCGCTGGGGATCTCTGTGATCAGCATACCGACCCCGGTATCCCGGCAGCAGAATGCCAGCAGGGGGGGGGGGCAAATGCAACAAAGCCCCTTGGCGAGTGGGAATAGTGCCCATGGGTCGGCATTCTGTTTGCCTGCATTTTGATTGTTTGGGATCCCGGTGTCGGCATGGTGACCACCGGGATCCCGAGCGCCAGTCACATGACCGGATCCCGAAGCAGCAATAAAGAACTGAGAAAATTGTGGTTTACAATGTATTTAAAAAAACCAAACCAAAATAATAAACATCAAATCGGAGACAGATTAATGTGACATGCCACAGAGTTAACACAATGAAGACAACGCTTCCTAGATTCTTAAAAAGTCCATCACAGGGTGCCAGGACTAGTATACATACCTAAGCAGATGCATCTTGATGGTCATTTTTAAAGTCCGCATTTAGGTAACATTAAAAACCATAACTTTAATGCTCCAGTATATTATGCTCCTAAGAGTGATAACAGCAACTTAAAATCCTGTAAGATTATGTAGGAGTCACAAATACACAGGTCTAGGCCACTTTGTCCACTGAATGTTTTTTCTAATATGGAACATCAAATGGATTACGAGGACAAACTGAAAGCACATCATGAATGTTCATGTTTCCAGTGTCTCCTCATTTGCCCCGCAGGTGTCCACAACACAAATTAAGCAGCTGGTGACGGGGAAGGCTCGGACCTTGGAGTTGGCAATCCATTTGTCAGTCTCTGTGTTGTATTCCAGGATATGTCCTAATCGCCCCACTCCCTGGAATCCAGCCAGAACATAAATGACCGAGCTCACTGCTGCGCATTTCACAGTCACCCCTTTCCATGGCATGGGTGACACCATCTTCCATTCATTCAGTTTTATATCATAGTACTCAACGCTGTCTATGCCGCCTGAAACAATAGCAAAAGCACTGTGTGAGAAAACTGGCAGCTGTATTCAGATTGTACCTCTGCCCAAACCAATATAAAACAAAGTACAGTCGTTGCTAATAGCATTATGAATAAGATTAATTTCCATTACACAGTATGGCAATATTTATTAACAGTATATCTAAAACAACTGATGCACTCCTAAGCAAGTAGTAAATTATATATATATTTTAGTAGTATGCAGTTATCATACCAAAGATTCCTAGTAGTAAAACAAATACTTTGTATTCTCAGGTTAGCTTGGCTAAGGATTTTGGTGCAGGATTTTCAATTTAATACACAGCAGTAGAGGTGAACAAGTACAGGGAAAAAGAGGGCTGAGCATAGGGAACCATTTACCTTAAGGTGCCCATCCACTAGTGTGAGGTATCGCATGTGATACCCTGCCAACTCACCTGGCCGGTCCCGGGTGGGTGGACCACATACAATGTATCGTATTCGATCCCAGTCATGACTGCGGGATCCGACAAATCCTTGGTGCAGCAGTGACAATCTCCGGATCCGATCCGATGCACATGGGACCGCGCATCGGATCTGAATCAGGAGGTAAAACACAAACAATCTGACACTTTTCACGTGATTTATTAGCCCGATGAGTCGAAAGAGTGTGAAATAATGGCCATATCGCACTAGTGGATGGGCACCTTTACCGTAATATGTGGACCCACCCTGGAATAGTCTACAGAGTATATTGTACAGTAATGCTTAATGACGCAATCGCAAGTCCAACGTGATGGCGTCATTAAGTCCCCCCTTCCGAATCCAAGCATAGCCAACTACAAATGGGGGAGGGGGGGATTTTAGTAAGTTCCCACCACCATCTGAACCTCTGCAAATGCTTAGGATGAACCCCACTCATCCTCTGCATCCAAGTTTTTACTTATAAAAAAAAAATAGGCATTCATACAGGTGAGATAGCTCAGTGTACACTGTGAACTATCTTGTCTATCAGAATGAGCTGGTGTTTGTAATTCTACAATCACCAACATGAGCTATCAGGGCATGCTGGCACTTGGAGTGAGACAAGACCATTATTTTCCCCCCAAGCATAGACCAGTCAGGAGTACCAGGGATCCAGTGCTACTCAGGAATTGCCCTATCACCTCTAGAGGACGAGGATCGACACACACTAGCCTTGGGTTCTTGCACAATGGAAAGCAATGTTTTACCTTGAAGTCTGGCCAACTACAACACATCAGATGCAGTTTTATTTTTCAGCCTCAGCAAATAGAAACCATCCTCAAAAAAGGGGACGTGGCCTAGATGGTCAGGGAATAGGGCGCTGATTTCAGCACTGTCCGGCCTTAATCTCCTTTACAATGATCCTGTAGCCCACTCAGGTTTCCCAACTCTACCTTACCTGGCTCGGCTGTCTCTGCTGAGGTCCTGGGGTGTTCTCTCTTGCCTCTGCTGCCTGGGTCTGGATCCTCGGACTACAATGTTGTCTCCCCAGCGCGGTTCTGCCATCGCTGGGGTCCTGGCTGCGTGAGCGGTTCATCTTCTACTGCTACTGTACCTTTAGAAGTGGGTGTGTTGAGGTCTCCCCTCTGCTGCCCAACGACTGCTATCTTAGAAGTGCCTCCCTGGGCGACTGCTGGATCTTAGTGCCAGTTGAATTTGTCTCCTCTCCTCTCAGCCATAAAGGTGATGGTAAGTGTTCATTCAGTGGGACTATAATATTTGGGGAGAGAAGACACTATTCTAATCACCCCCTGTGCCTGACTGAAACTTCTGAAGTGTCTTCATTTTCTGCTGTTGACTTAGTGACTGTGGGGGATATTCAATTAGTGCAAAATTTTCCGACAGTCAGAAAATAGGCAATAATTCGACCTATGTGTATTCAATAGCGGGCGTTTTCGCCCGTTTTTGGATCCATTTTCGCACATGCCTTTTCATTGTATTTTTTTTTGTTGAATCTGCATGGGAAAAAAAAAACAGGCGAAAACACCTGCAAATTTGACAAAATGCGTGCATCTGCGGGGAATTCGCCGATGCACGTGGTTTTCAAACAGGCACGGCATTGAAAAGGTCGAATGC
This sequence comes from Pseudophryne corroboree, assembly GCF_028390025.1. Lineage (NCBI taxonomy): Eukaryota > Metazoa > Chordata > Amphibia > Anura > Myobatrachidae > Pseudophryne > Pseudophryne corroboree. The sequence continues at coordinate 130,198,870 of NC_086448.1, forward strand.
AAATTCAACTTATATAAGGGCAAAAATAACTAATTGAATACCCCCCTGTGTATACTGCTGGCTTGTTCTTTGGTTCCTGAGGAGGGTTACAATGCTGCTCTGTCCCTGCCAGCACCACTTCCTTATCTATAATTGTGAATTGTGCCATTATCTGTATTTATACTTACCTATGAGTTGTGTTATGCTGGAAGATCTGGTATTTATGGATCCTCTGCAGTCCAATTCTTCTTTAACTGAACCTCCTGTGGATTCCATGGAGCAGCTCCTTCAGGCTATCCTTGATTCGGAACAAAGGTCGTCAGTTCGTGTGGTGGAGCTACATCGTGATTTGTCCTTTACCCGGCAAGATTTGTGCCACGATACTATCCGCTCGGCTGATTTGCATGTGAAGGCAGGAGTGGCCTTTTCTGAGGTAGTTTCTGGATTCCTGATTGACACCTGCTTTTGCTGAAGTCTCCCTTTCTACTCAGTTTGCTATTGTATGGACCCACAGCATACCTATGCATTTCTGTATTACAAAGATCCTGCTTCTGTTCTTCACCTTACCAGAATTGGGGACGGATTGGGATTTAGCTGTTGGGAGGTGTCTGTCTTCCGGGATATTTCTGTGGTGGTCCAAAACTCGTTTACAATTTGCCCACATTCAGAGGCCACTACGTGATCTGCGGCTCTCCATCTAGCTATTTTCGATTAGTTTCTGGATGATCACGAGGGGCCGCTTTTATTTCTCTGTCTCTCACCAGGATCTCGCTGCACGGCTTCACCTGCAAACCATGGAACGGGATATGACCCTCCTTGACTGATTATACCGAATAGATATTATTCTTATTTGCTCTTTATTTCAATTTTACTGATATTCTGCTATGTGTACTTTTTATGATTTTGCTTCTATTAAATCCCATGTGTACATTTTTTCTCCTTTATTAATATTCAATTGCTTCCAAGGTTCGATCCCTTGTTTTCTACATTATGTTTTCCTGTCTGCTTGTCATCAATCTAGATTCTGAGGCAGATTCTTAGGTCTTGTTTATTCCTTTTGGAGTCTCATTGTCAGCCTATTGATTGTTCCCTAGCCTTGGGGTTCATGGGTGTAACTGTCCTCACTGTTCTTGGTTGACAGAGTCTGGGGTTAGATAGTTTAGTGTAGTTAGGGGAATGTCAGTTAAGGTATCCAGGTATACCATAAACTGGGGTATGGTTATTCAGGGTGTGGGGAACTGGGGGGCAGGTGTTCTTAAAGTCGTCCATGCTTTAGAGACACTGACCTGTGTGTTTTTCTTCTTTTTCTTGGTCTGGTACCCGACTACTCCACAACTGTTTATTAGAGGTAGGTTGATATCCATTTGGCCTAGTCTAGTATTGGGTACGGAGGGGTTTCTAAATATATTATACAGTATTATATATACACATATATATATATATATATATATATATCTGTATATATACATATATATATATATATACACACACACACACACACACACACACACACACACACACATATATACAAAGAGGGGGGAGTATTGCGCCACTTGTGAGGTGTGATCTCAGTAAAATTATGTAGGTAATCTACAAAGAGTTAAATTAAAATTACCATAAACAAAGCACACATAACCTTATTATAGGTGTCAGCCAAACCCTAAAAACGCAGTATCGGTATAGTACTGCTGGGCGTATAGAAATATAGAGGAACAGGGATAACGGAGACCAGTGTTGCTAAAATGGTTTCAAATTCTTATGATTTAGGAGCCAAAACGAATGTAAAAAATATTAAAAATATTTAATACATATGAGAGTAAAAAAAGTTACACGATTACATAAAAAAACCATAAAAAAGTTTTTAGATAAAAGACAAAAGACCACAGTATGTACCAAAAGGAATTAAAAAAGGATAGGAGATCAAAACTTAGCTTAAAATCAGTAGGGGGGTCACACCCCTTGAAGAAGTCTGATGAGACGAAACGCGTTGGGTTTCCTGCACTGACCCCCTACTGATTTTAAGCTAAGTTTTGATCTCCTATCCTTTTTTAATTCCTTTTGGTACATACTGTGGTCTTTTGTCTAAAAACTTTTTTATGGTTTTTTTATGTAATCGTGTAACTTTTTTACTCTCATATGTATTAAATATTTTTAATATTTTTTACATTCGTTTTGGCTCTTACATCATAAGAATTTTAAACCATTTTAGCAACACTGGTCACCGTTATCCCTATTCCTCTATATTTCTAATTATATATATATATATATATATATATATATATATATATATATATATATATATATATATATATATATATAAATAAAATTTAAACCTACCGGTAAATCTTTTTCTCCTAGTCCGTAGAGGATGCTGGGGACTCTGTAAGGACCATGGGGTATAGACGGGCTCCGCAGGAGACATGGGCACTATAAAAAACTTTAGATGGGTGTGCACTGGCTCCTCCCTCTATGCCCCTCCTCCAGACCTCAGCTAGAGAACTGTGCCCAGAGGAGACGGACAGTACGAGGAAAGGATTTTTGTTAATCTAAGGGCAAGATTCATACCAGCCCACACCATCCACACCGTATAACATGGAATATACGTAACCAGTTAACAGTATGAACAAAACAGCATCAGCCAAAGACTGATCTCAACTGTAACATAACCCTTATGTAAGCAATAACTATATACAAGCCTTGCAGAAAAATGTCCGCACTGGGACGGGCGCCCAGCATCCTCTACGGACTAGGAGAAAAAGATTTACCGGTAGGTTTAAAATCTTATTTTCTCTTACGTCCTAGAGGATGCTGGGGACTCCGTAAGGACCATGGGGATTATACCAAAGCTCCAGATCGGGAGGGAGAGTGCGGATGACTCTGCAACACCGATTGAGCAAACATAAGGTCCTCATCAGCCAGGGTATCAAACTTGTAGAATTTTGCAAAAGTGTTTGAACCCGACCAAGTCGCTGCTCGGCAAAGCTGTAACGCCGAGACGCCTCGGGCAGCCGCCCAAGAAGAGCCCACCTTCCTAGTGGAATGGGCCTTTACCGAATTTGGTAACGGCAATCCAGCCGTAGAATGAGCTTGCTGAATCGTGTTACAGATCCAGCGCGCAATAGTCTGCTTAGAAGCAGGAGTCCCAATCTTGTTGGGAGCCCACAGGACAAACAGAGCCTCTGTTTTCCTAATCTGCGCCGTTCTGGCGACATAGATTTTCAAAGCTCTGACCACATCTAGAGACTTTGACTCCGCCAAGGCCTCAGTAGCCACTGGCACCACAATAGGCTGGTTTACGTGAAAAGATGAAACCACGTTTGGCAGAAATTGTTGACGAGTTCTCAACTCTGCTCTATCCGCATGGAAAATCACATAGGGGCAATAGTCTGCTTAGAAGCAGGAGCGCCAACCTTGTTGGCTGCATACAGGACAAACAGTGCCTCTGTTTTCCTAACCCGAGCCGTCCTGGCTACATAAATTTTTAAGGCCCTGACTACATCCAGGGACTTGGAATCCTCCAAGTCATTCGTAGCCACAGGTACCACAATAGGTTGGTTCATGTGAAACGATGAAACCACCTTAGGCAAAAATTGAGGACGAGTCCTTAATTCTGCTCTATCCACATGGAAAATCAGATAGGGGCTTTTGTGCGGCAAAGCCCCCAATTCAGACACCCGCCTTGCAGATGCCAAGGCCAACAACATGACCACCTTCCAATTGAGAAATCTTAACTCAACCGTTTGAAGAGGTTCGAACCAGTGAGATTTTAGGAACTGTAACACCACGTTAAGGTCCCATGGTGCCACTGGAGGCACAAAAGGAGGCTGTATGTGCAGCACTCCCTTTACAAAAGTCTGGACTTCTGGGAGAGAAGCCAATTCCTTCTGAAAGAAAATTGATAGGGCCGAAATCTGTACCTTAATGGAGCCTAATTTCAGGCCCATATCCACTCCTGTCTGTAAAAGTGGAGAAAACGGCCCAGATGGAAATCTTCAGTAGGAGCATTCTTGGATTCACACCAAGATACATACTTTCTCCAGATACGGTGATAATGTTTCACCGTCACTTCCTTCCTAGCCTTTATCAAAGTAGGGATGACTTCTTCTGGAATGCCTTTCCCAGCTAGGATTCGGTGTTCAACCGCCATGCCGTCAAACGCAACCGCGGTAAGTCTTGGAACATGCAGGGCCCCTGTTGCAACAGGTCCTCTCTGAGAGGAAGAGGCCACGGATCTTCTGTGAGCATTTCCTGAAGAGCAGTGAGTATTGTCTGCACTCTTTTTCGTCTTATGATTCTCAATATCTTTGAGATGAGTGGAAGAGGAGGGAACACATAGACCGACTGAAACACCCACGGTGTCACCAGGGCGTCCACTGCTACTGCCTGAGGGTCCCTTGACCTGGCACAATACCTCCTAAGCTTCTTGTTGAGACGTGAAGCCATCATGTCTACTTGAGGAAGTCCCCAATGACTTGTTATCTCTGCAAAAACTTCTTGATGAAGTCCCCACTCTCCTGGATGGAGATCGTGTCTGCTTCCCAGTTGTCCACTCCCGGAATGAAGACTGCTGCCAAAGCGCTTATGTGATTTTCCTCCAATCGCAGAATCCTGGTGGCTTCCACCATTGCCACTCTGCTCCTTGTCCCGCCTTGGCGGTTCACATGAGCCACGGCTGTGACGTTGTCTGATTGAATCAGAACCGGTAGGTCGCGAAGAAGATTCTCCGCTTGACGTAGGCTGTTGTATATGGCCTTCAATTTCAGTACGTTGATGTGTAGACAAGCCTCCTGGCTTGACCATATCCCCTGAAAGTTTCTTCCTTGTGTGACTGCTCCCCAACCTCGGAGGCTCGCGTCCGTGGTCACCAGAACCCAGTCTTGAATGCCGAACCTGCGACCCTCTAGAAGATGAGCACTCTGCAGCCACCACAGGAGAGACACCCTGACCCTGGGGGACAGGCTTATTTTCTGATGAATTTGGAGATGGGACCCGGACCACTTGTCCAGAAGGTCCCACTGAAACGTCCTTGCATGAAACCTGCCGAAGGGGATGGCCTCGTAGGTCGCCACCATTTTCCCCAGTACTCGAGTGCATTGATGGACCGACACTCTTTTCGGTTTTAACAGGTCTCTGACCATGTTCTGGAGTTCCTGGGCTTTTTCCGTTGGGAGAAAAACCCTCTTTTGTTCCGTGTCCAGAATCATGCCTAAGAACGATAGCCGAGTTGTTGGAACCAATTGTGACTTTGGTAGATTTAGAATCCAGCCATGTTGCTGCAGCACTCCCAGGGAGAGCGCCACGCTTTTCAGCAACTGATCTCTCGATCTCGCTTTTATCAGATCGTCCAAGTACGGGATAATTGTGACTCCCTGCCGGCGCAGGAGCACCATCATTTCCGCCATTACCTTGGTGAAAATCCTCGGGGCTGTGGAAAGCCCAAACGGCAACATCTGAAACTGGTAATGACAGTGTTGTACAGCGAATCTCAGGTACGCCTGATGAGGGGGATATATGGGGACATGAAGGTATGCATCTTTTATGTCCAGTGACACCATAAAATCCCCCCCTTCCAGGCTGGAGATTACTGCCCGGAGCGATTCCATCTTGAATTTGAACTTTTTCAAGTACAGGTTTAGGGACTTTAAATTTAGAATGGGTCTGACCGAGCCATCCGGTTTCGGGACCACAAATAGGGTTGAATAGTACCCTTTTCCCTGTTGAACCCGGGGAACCTCGACAACCACTTGTTGTTGACACAATTTTTGAATTGCCGCTAAAACTATCTCCCTTTCTGGGGAAGAAGCTGGTAAAGCAGATTTGAAAAACCGGCGAGGAGGCACGTCTTCGAATTCCAGCTTGTAACCCTGGGATACAATTTCAATTGCCCAAGGATCCACGTCTGACTGAACCCAGACGTGGCTGAAGAGTCGAAGACGCGCCCCCACCGGCGCAGACTCCCTCAGTGGAGCCCCAGCGTCATGCGGTGGATTTAGTAGAAGCCGGGGAGGACTTCTGCTCCTGGGAACTAGCCGTAGCCGGCAGTTTTTTCCCTCTACCCTTACCTCTGGCGAGGAAGGAAGAGCCCCGACCTCTTCTGGACTTATGCGACCAAAAGGACTGCATCTGATATTGCGTCGTTTTCTTTTGCTGTGGGGAAACCTAAGGTAAAAAAGTAGATTTACCCGCGGTAGCTGTGGAAACCAGGTCCGCGAGACCTTTCCCAAATAAATCCTCACCTTTGTAAGGTAAAACTTCCATATGCTTCTTTGAGTCGGCATCACCCGTCCATTGGCGGGTCCACAGGGCTCGCCTAGCAGAAATTGCCATGGCGTTGGCTCTTGAACCTAGTAGCCCAACGTCTCTTTGAGCGTCTCTTATATAAAAGACTGCGTCTTTAATATGACCTAAGGTCAATAAAATGGTATCCCTATCTAGGGTATCAATGTCAGCTGACAAGGTATCTGTCCAAGCTGCTACCGCACTACAAACCCAAGCCGATGCTATTGCCGGTCTGAGCAAAGCACCCGTATGTGTATAAGTTGATTTTAAGGTAGTTTCCTGTCTGCGGTCAACAGGATCCTTGAGGGCTGCTGTGTCTGGAGACGGTAGCGCCACCTTTTTTGACAAGCGTGTTAACGCCTTGTCCACTCTGGGCGAGGATTCCCACCGTAACCTGTCCTGTGCAGGGAAAGGATACGCCATAAGAATTCTTTTGGGAATCTGCAGTTTCTTGTCTGGAGTTTCCCAAGCCTTTTCAAATAACTCATTCAGCTCATGAGATGGGGGAAAGGTTACCTCAGGTTTCTTTTCCTTAAACATGTGTACCCTCGTGTCAGGGACAGAGGGGTCATCTGTGATATTTAAAACATCCTTTATTGCAATAATCATGTAATGAATACTTTTGGCCACCCTTGGGTGTAACCTCGCATCCTCGTAGTCGACACTGGATTTGCATTCAAAACATTACACATGTCCAACCAATCCGATGTCGGCGTTGTCGACGGCGACACCACAATCATTTGCTCCACCTCCTCCTTAGATGAGCCTTCCGCTTCAGACATGCCGACACACACGTACTGACACCCCCACACACTCAGGGATATATTTATATGGAGACAATTCCCCACTAAGGCCCTTTGGAGAGACAGAGAGAGTATGCCAGCACACACCCAGCGCCACCTGACTCTGGAAACAGAATTCCCAGTTAAACAGCGCTTTTATACCAATATATGTATATACACTCACTGCGCCAATTAAATGTGCCCCCCCCTCTTTTTTGCCCTCTGTCACCGTGTTCAGCAGGGGAGAGTCCAGGGAGCCAGCTTCTCTGCAGTGTGCTGTGGAGAAAATGGCGCTGGTTAGTGCTGGAGGATCAAGCCCCGCCCCCTCAGCGGCGGGCTTCGGTCCCACTCAAATTCACAATACTGGCGGGGGATTATTTTATATACTGCCTCCCCAGTATATCTATATAGTTTAGCCAGTCCCAAGAGGTTTAATATTGCTACCCAGGGCGCCCCCCTGCGCCCTGCACCCTTCAGTGCCCGCTGTGTGTGCGCGTGTGTGGGAGCAATGGCGCGCAGCGTTACCGCTGCACGTTACCTCAGAGAAGATCTGAAGTCTTCAGCCGCCTTTGAAGTCTTCTTTCTTCTGATACTCACCCGGCTTCTATCTTCCGGCTCTGTGAGGGGGACGGCGGCGCGGCTCCGGGATGAACGGCGAGGGTGAGACCTGCGTTCCGACCCTCTGGAGCTAATGGTGTCCAGTAGCCTAAGAAGCAGAGCCTATCATTTAAGTAGGTCTGCTTCTCTCCCCTCAGTCCCACGATGCAGGGAGCCTGTTGCTAGCAGTGCTCCCTGAAAATAAAAAAACCTAACAAAAATCTTTTTCAGAGAAACTCAGGAGAGCTCCCCTGTAATGCACCCAGTCTCCTCTGGGCACATGATCCAACTGAGGTCTGGAGGAGGGGCATAGAGGGAGGAGCCAGTGCACACCCATATAAAGTTCTTTATAGTGCCCATGTCTCCTGCGAAGCCCGTCTATACCCCATGGTCCTTACGGAGTCCCAGGCATCCTCTAGGATGTAAGAGAAATATATATATATATACATATATATATATATATATATATACATATATATATATATATATATATACACACATATATATATATATATATATACACACATATATATATATATATATATACACACACACACACACACACACACACACATATAGTGAAGCAGCCCGGCACTCCCTGAATGCGTTGAATAACTGGCCTGGGTGCCCTCCGGGGTTTTGGTGATGATATGCAGAAAGAAATCAACGCATTCAGGGAGTGCCGGGCTGCTTCACTGTATACATTATCTGAGGCATTTGCTTCTCTCGGGCCAAGGCACCCCTCATCATTTAATGAACTTTTTCAGGTGAATTCTCGTTTTAACATAGGACACTAACTCACACAGCACTTTTTTTGGGCACAGTGCACTTTAACATTATGGAAGCACCCAGCACTTTGCAAAAGAACATGGACCAGAGGGGTCACAGGGGAGTGATTGCCAACAAAGGAGACACTTACAGCTTTACAGAGGAAGATGCTGATCGGCTACGATTTAAAGAGTGTTTACCTCCCACTGAATCCATACTGGACTCGAAGGACATATACCAGCAACTTCTCAAATTAAAGAAAAAAGAAACTGATTTCCTACTTCACGGCATATCACTGTCAGATTATCACAGAGACCATATGATTCCTAGGGGTTTTAGAGTTAAAAACATCCCCACGTTGGGCCGACATAACCCGCATTTCTGTGCAAGATGGATCGGCATCTTAAACAAGTGCAGTATGGACCTCATACTCTTAGTCGTAGAAGAGGTGGGTCGGGAGTTGAAACACACCAGAGATAAGATTGCCGAGTTTGAACGTGTACATTTACCTATTCTCCAGCAGGACCAAACTCAGGACTGGATTCCCAAGCTGCAAAATCAGTGTGATAGCTACAAGCGGGAATTGATCCGTTTTAAACACAACAAATTGGATCTAGTCAAAACTGACTATGAAGAAAACAAAGTTTATAAGTGGATCATGGGGGGGAGAGCGGTCTGCCCCGGGCCAGAGACAGCCCAGGTTTAATCCTGGATGGAGGAGGCGGAGAGAAGGTCAATCGCTCAGAAAAGCCTCCACTACTAGTGACAGTGAATTTGCGGCGGGGGATTCAGAAGATTCTGTACAGACCACCGACATCCCTTTAGAAAAAGCTGAAGGGGCCTCGAAATCAAGCCTCCCAAAAGATCTCCCACCCGCAGGGGTGGCCAGAACAAAAGGCACCAGAAATCTGGTTGCCAAGAAGAAACTTTAGTTTTCAATTTGTCCACAAGGACTTTCAGTGACATCGAGATGGCGGTCCTGAACAAAGGACTTTCTTTCGTGCCAACGAACCTACATGATAATTTCACATGGAACCTGGAATCCCATCGATTTTCCAGAAAATTGCGCCTGCAAGAATTTTATCAAGACAGGCAACCTGATCTGACACCGGACATCTTCTCTGGATTTCTCAATAATAGATCATGTTCTATGTTTGACCCCCCCTCAACAAACGCTTCAATTAAGACCTTTACACGTCTCTTGGACACCTCGGTGGACAAATACTCCAAAGCATCGAAGAGAGTCCACTACAACATGTCGAGGGCAGAAAAAGCAGCCCTTAAAGACCTAAGTGGCTACACCGATGTGGTATTTAGGTCAGCGGACAAGGGAGGGGGGATCGTAATTCAGAATTTATCCGATTACATCAGAGAAATTGACAGACAATTGGCAGATCCAAACACTTACTCCATATTAAAAGTGGACCCTACTGTCCAATACAAACGGGAACTGGATGACATCTTGAATAGAGCAAAAGAAGATCAAGAGATTTCGAATAAACTTCACAAAGCCCTCACCCAGCAATTTCCGGTAGTACCAATCTTATTCACTACACCCAAAATTCATAAAAATCTGGACAATCCCCCCGGGCGCCCCATTATTTCCGCACAAACTTCTTTATATCAGCCAATATCCCAGTTTTTGGACTTCATTTTACAACCTCTTGTTAAGAAACAGCCCACCTTCATTAAGGACACAACGGAATTCCTTCACGCACTCAAGAGCCTTCAACACATCCCCCCTAACACCTTACTGTGTGTGATGGATGTGTGTAATCTATACACAAGTATCCCTCATGCTGAGGGATTAGAGGCGATGAAGAGGTTCCTGATACAGGAAGATGTCCATTGCATTGGACAGGGGTTGTTCTTACAACTACTGGAATTGACGTTGCAGAGAAACTATTTCCTATTTAATGGGAAATTTTACGAACAGCGGTCGGGTTGCGCCATGGGGCGCTCAGTCGCCCCGTCTTATGCTAACATTTTTATGTTTCAGGAGGAGAAGAAATTTTTCTTTAATGAGGACAACATATCGGAGCATATTTTGCTATACACAAGATTCATAGATGATATCTTCATGGTATGGACAGGTGGTGAAGAAAAGTTCATGCAACTGATGAGCCATATCAATTCCACCAACTCACCAATTAAGTTCACCTTTAAATGCAGTAACACAGAGGCTGACTATTTGGATGTCCATGTCACATGCTTAAATCAGGTCTTGTCTACGACAGTGTATACAAAACCGACTGACAAGAATAATCTCCTGAGGGCAAACAGCCACCACCCGAGATCTCTGATCAAAGGTCTACCTAAATCTCAAATGCTGAGAATAGCCAGGATCAACAGTGATAGAACGACCTTGGCAACCCAACTCAATTCTGTAGTTCACAAATTTGTCCAAAGAGGATACGACTGGTCCTTATTAATACAGCAGAAGGAAGAAGTTCTATCAATGGACAGTCAATCCATATTATCTGCTAAGATTAAAGAACCAGCCCAACAGGTGATTCCATGGAAAACCACATATACTACCTCCAGCCCAGTGGTCCAGAGAGCAGCGAGAGCCCTCTGGCCCATAGTGGCGTCAGATGAAAATCTTAAATGTTTTAGATCCAAGAGACCTATGTCTTGCTTCTTGAGAGGAAAGAATATCAAGGACAATATAGTCCACCCAGATATAACAGGGTTTAGTAACACTCCTTCTTCCAATTTTCTAACCAAAATGCCCGGGTGCTATAGGTGCCTAGGGTGCACCACTTGTACACACATGTTAACTGGATCTTCTTTCAAATTCCCCCTGTCTGAGAAAGTAGGACAAATAATACCTAATAATATGCCCATGTGGCAAAGGCTATGTGGGGAAGACTATCAGGACAGCAAGAGAACGTATGGCCTTACATAGATCTGCCATTAGCCAAGCCCTGTCTGGGAAGAAAATTGATCAACCAATAGCCAGGCATTTCGCTGAGATGGGACATCCACTGAACTCTCTTAAGCATATCCTTATAGACCACGTACCAGACACCATTCGTGGAGGAGACAGAGGTGGTAAACTCCTCACATTGGAAGCGAGATGGATCTTTAAACTCAACACGATAAGCCCTATGGGCCTAAATGAGAATATAGCATGGAATTCCCTTCATTAAGTTGGACAGAATATCAATAGGGACATTTGATGGTGTGTTTATGATGGACTTTTCTACAGATGATCCAACACTAAGGGGAATAGAGGGGATGTCATTGTTTGCTTACTATCATATCTGGTGTGCACTTGGTGCTTATGTGTATGGTTATTAGATATCTTGCCTACCACACATGGTGACTTTACATAAGGGTTTTAACCAGTAGACATTTGGGGAGCGTGATCACTCTTAACCATTACTGCCATCAGCATAACTTAATAACTGGTGACAATGGTTTTAGATATTAATAGGTTGTGCACCAACACTTACATTACATCCCCATCAATAAGTCCACCTCTACGTCTGTGTTCTAGAGAATATCTCTCCTTACTTTATTAGATGAACCTTATTAGTCACATAGTGCATGGGTGCTCCACATTCTTGTAATTTACATCACTCGTTTGTTTTCTTGACAGCCCCGGCCAGCGCGATCCGACGCGTCGGCTGCTACCATGGCAACCCGACGCATGGACGCGTGACGTCATCCGTAGCGGACCCTGGAAGTCCAGGGAGCGCAGCGGAGACAGAGTGGCCGGAGGCATCCGTCCTCACTTTCTTTTGGCGGGTAGTTCATGGCTTATAAGGTAAGCTTTAGACACACATCACATACACCTTGAAGAAGGGGCTACGGGCCCCGAAACGTCGGTCACATGTTGTATTTTGTGATGCTTTAAATACATAAAATTTTGTTTGAAAAGTCCTGGAGTGCCGCCGTGTGTGTGTGTATATATATATATATATATATATAGATAGATAGATAGATAGATATATAGATAGATATAGATATATATATACACATACACACACACACACACACACACACACACACACACACACACACACACACACACACACACACACCTCAAAAAAATAAAGGGAACACTTAAAACAACACAATATAACTCCAAGTCAATCACACTTCTGTGAAATCAAACTGTCCACTTAGGAAGCAACACTGATTGACAATCAATTTCACATGCTGTTGTGCAAATGGAATAGACAACAGGTGGAAATTATAGGCAATTAGCAAGACACCCCCAATAAAGGAGTTGTTCTGCAGACCACTTCTCAGCTCCTATGCTTTCTGGCTGATGTTTTGGTCACTTTTGAAAGCTGGCGGTGCTTTCACTCTAGTGGTAGCATGAGACGGAGTCTACAACCCACACAAGTGGCTCAGGTAGTGCAGCTCATCCAGGATGGCACATCAATGCGAGCTGTGGCAAGGTGGTTTGCTGTGTCTGTCAGCGTAGTGTCCAGAGCATGGAGGCGCTACCAGGAGACAGGCCAGTATATCAGGAGATGTGGAGGAGACCGTAGGAGGGCAACAACCCAGCAGCAGGACCGCTACCTCCGCCTTTGTGCAAGGAGGAACAGGAGGAGCACTGCCAGAACCCTGCAAAATGACCTCCAGCAAGCCACAAATGTGCATGTGTCTACTCAAACGATCAGAAACAGACTCCATGAGGGTGGTATGAGGGCCCGACGTCCACAGGTGGGGGTTGTGCTTACAGCCCAACACCGTGCAGGACGTTTGGCATTTGCCAGAGAACACCAAGATTGGCAAATTCGCCACTGGCGCCCTGTGCTCTTCACAGATGAAAGCAGGTTTTCACTGAGCACATGTGACAGAGTCTGGAGACGCCAAGGAGAACGTTCTGCTGCCTGCAACATCCTCCAGCATGACCGGTTTGGCAGTGGGTCAGTAATGGTGTGGGGTGGCATTTCTTTGGGGGGCCGCACAGCTCTCCATGTGCTCACCAGAGGTAGCCTGAGTGCCATTAGGTACCAAGATGAGATCCTCAGACCCCTTGTGAGACCATATGATGGTGCGATTGGCCCTGGGTTCCTCCTAATGCAAAACAATGCTAGACCTCATGTGGCTGGAGTGTGTCAGCAGTTCCTGCAAGACAAAGGCATTGATGCTATGGACTGGCCCGCCCGTTCCTCAGACCTGAATCCAATTGAGCACATCTGGGACATCATGCCTTGCTCCATCCACCAACGCCACGTTGCACCACAGACTGTCCAGGAGTTGGCGGATGCTTTAGTCCAGGTCTGGGAGGAGATCCCTCAGGAGACCATCCGCCACCTCATCAGGAGCATGCCCAGGCATTGTAGGCAGGTCATACAGGCACGTGGAGGCCACACACACTACTGAGCCTCATTTTGACTTGTTTTAAGGACATTACATCAAAGTTGGATCAACCTGTAGTGTGTTTTTCCACTTTAATTTTGAGTGTGACTCCAAATCCAGACCTCCATGGGTTAATAAATTTGATTTCCATTGATAATTTTTGTGTGATTTTGTTGTCAGCACATTCAACTATGTAAAGAACAAAGTATTTAATAAGAATATTTCATTCATTCAGATCTAGGATGTGTTATTTTAGTGTTCCCTTTATTTTTTTGGAGCAGTGTATATATATATATATATATATATATATATATATATATATATATATATATATATATATATATATATATATATATATATATAAAATATAATATATACACACGCATACATACACACACAAATTTACTCTGATCCTCTGTACAGGCTGAATCTTCTTTTCATTCTGTTGGTACTTCTACTGTCCTCGTGATTTTCTGTTGTAGGAGCCTGAATGGCGTCTTGCTGTTTATGTACCTTTGGGCCATCTGTATATTATACATTAATATTTGCTCTTGATTGTCTGTGGTATGAAGCAACCCTGTGCTAAGGTTTCTTCAATTTCTCATTTATATTTTGTTTTCCTTAATATGTTCTCCACCCATCCTGCTGCATATTATGTCACTGAATATGCTAGTTTTATGTGTACATGATCTCTTATATTGTATTTTGTATTTCTCCAACGTCCTAAGTGGATGCTGGGGACTCCGTAAGGACCATGGGGAATAGCGGCTCCGCAGGAGACTGGGCACATCTAAAGAAAGCTTTAGGACTATCTGGTGTGCACTGGCTCCTCCCCCTATGACCCTCCTCCAAGCCTCAGTTAGATCTCTGTGCCCGAACGAGAAGGGTGCACACTAGGGGCTCTCCTGAGCTTCTTAGTGAAAGTTTTAGATTAGGTTTTTTATTTTCAGTGAGACCTGCTGGTAACAGGCTCACTGCATCGAGGGACTAAGGGGAGAAGAAGCGAACTCACCTGCGTGCAGAGTGGATTGGGCTTCTTAGGCTACTGGACACTAGCTCCAGAGGGACGATCACAGGCCCAGCTTGGATGGGTCCCAGAGCCGCGCCGCCGGCCCCCTTACAGAGCCAGAAGGCAGAAGAGGTCCGGAAAATCGGCGGCAGAAGACGTCCTGTCTTCAACAAGGTAGCGCACAGCACTGCAGCTGTGCGCCATTGCTCTCAGCACACTTCGGTCACTGAGGGTGCAGGGTGCAGGGCGCTGGGGGGGGGGGGGGCGCCCTGAGACGCAATAAAAACACCTTGGATGGCAAAAAAAATGCATCACATATAGCTCCTGGGCTATATGGATGCATTTAACCCCTGCCAGAATCCATAAAAAAGCAGGAGAAAAGTCCGCGAAAAAGGGGCGGAGCCTATCTCCTCAGCACACTGGCGCCATTTTCCCTCACAGCTCCGTTGGAGGGAAGCTCCCTGTCTCTCCCCTGCAGTCACTACACTACAGAAAGGGTTAAAAAAAGAGAGGGGGGCACTAATTAGGCGCAGTATTAACTATATAGCAGCTATAAGGGGAAAAACACTTATATAAGGTTATCCCTGTATATATATAGCGCTCTGGGGTGTGCTGGCAAACTCTCCCTCTGTCTCCCCAAAGGGCTAGTGGGGCCCTGTCCTCTATCAGAGCATTCCCTGTGTGTGTGCTGTATGTTGGTACTTTTGTGTCGACATGTATGAGGAGAAAAATGATGTGGAGACGGAGCAGATTGCCTGTAATAGTGATGTCACCCCCTAGGGGGTCGACACATGAGTGGATGAACTGTTGGAAGGAATTACGTGACAGTGTCAGCTCTGTATAAAAGACAGTGGTTGACATGAGACAGCCAGCTACTCAGCTTGTGCCTGTCCAGACGTCTCATAGGCCGTCAGGGGCTCTAAAGCGCCCGTTACCTCAGATGGCAGATATAGACGCCGACACGGATACTGACTCCAGTGTCGACGGTGAAGAGACGAATGTGACTTCCAGTAGGGCCACACGTTACATGATTGAGGCAATGAAAAATGTTTTACACATTTCTGATAATACGAGTACCACCAAAAAAGGGGTATTATGTTCGGTGAGGAAAAACTACCTGTAGTTTTCCTGAATCTGAGAAATTAAATGAGGTGTGTGATGATGCGTGGGTTTCCCCCGATAACAACGGATAATTTCTAAAATGTTATTGGCATTATATCCTTTCCCGCCAGAGGTTAGGGTGCGTTGGGAAACACCCCCTAGGGGGGATAAAACGCTCACACGCTTGTAAGGGCTCTACCTTCGCCTGAGATGGCCGCCCTTAAGGATCCTGCTGATAGAAAGCAGGAGGGTATCCTAAAAGGTATTTACACACATACTGGTGTTATACTGCGACCAGCAATCGCCTCAGCCTGGATGTGCAGTGCTGGGTTGGCGTGGTCAGATTCCCTGACTGAAAATATTGATGCCCTAGATAGGGACAGTATATTTTTGCCTATAGAGCATTTAAAAGATGCATTTTTATATATGCGTGATGCACAGCGGAATATTTGCCGACTGGCATCAAGCCTAAGCGCGTTGCCCATTTCTACCAGTAGAGGGTTATGGACACGTCAGTGGTCAGGTGATGCGTGTTCCAAACGGCATTTGGAAGTATTGCTTTATTAAGGGAGGAGTTATTTGGGGTCGGTCTTTCAGACCTGGTGGCCACGGCAACAGCTGGGAATTCCACGTTTGTACCCCAGGTCGCCTCTCAACATGAGAAGACGCCGTATTATCAGGCGCAGTCTTTTCGTGGACAAGCGGGCAAAAGGTTCCTCATTTCTGCCCCGTGACAGAGGGAGAGGAAAAAGGCTGCAGAAATCAGCCAGTTCCCAGGAACAGAAACCCTCTCCCGCCTCTGCCAAGCCCTCAGTATACGCTGGGGCTTTACAAGCAGAATCAGGCACGGTGGGGGGCCCGTCTCAATGAATTTCAGCGCGCAGTGGGCTCACTCGCAAGTAGACCCCTGGATCCTTCAGGTGATATCTCAGGGGTACAAATTAGAATTCGAGACGTCACCCCCTCGCCGTTTCCTAAAGTCGGCTTTACCGATGTCTCCTTCTGACAGGGAGACAGTTTTGGAAGCCATTCACAAGCTGTATTCCCAGCAGGTGATAATCAAGATACCCCTCCTGCAACAGGGAACGGGGTATTATTCCACACTGTTGTGGTACCGAAGCCGGACGGCTCGGTGAGACCGATTCTAAATCTAAAATCTTTGAACACTTACGTACAGAGGTTCAAATTCAAGATTGAGTCACTCAGAGCAGTGATTGCGAACCTGGAAGAAGGGGACTACATGATGTCTCGGGACATCAAGGATGCTTACCTTCATGTCAAAATTTACCCTTCTCACCAAGGGTACCTCAGGTTTATGGTACAGAACGGTCACTATCAGTTCAGACGCTGCCGTATGGATGGTACACGGCACCCCGGGTCTTTACCAAGGTAATGGCCGAAATGATGATATTCCTTCTAAGGAAGTGAATTTTAGTTATCCCTTCCTTGAACAATTCCCTGATAAGGGTAAGATCCAGGGAACAGTTGGAGGTCGGTGTAGCACTATCTCAGGTAGTGTTGCGGCAGCACGATTGGATTCTCAATATTCCAAAATCGCACCTGGTTCCGACGACGTGTCTTCTGTTCCTAGGGATGATCCTGGACACAGTCCAGAAAAAGGTGTTTCTCCCGGAGGAGAAAGCCAGGGAGTTATCCGAGCTAGTCAGGAACCTCCTAAAACCGAGCCAAGTCTCAGTGCATCAATGCACAAGGGTTCTGGGTAAAATGGTGGCTTCCTACGAAGCAATCCCATTCGGCAGATTCCACGCAAGAACTTTCCAGTGGGACCTGCTGGACAAATGGTCCGGATCGCATCTTCAGATGCATCAGCGGATAACCCTGTCACCAAGGACAAGGGTGTCCCTCCTGTGGTGGTTGCAGAGTGCTCATCTTCTAGAGGGCCGCAGATTAGGCATTCAGGACTGGGTCCTGGTGACCACGGATGCCAGCCTGCGAGGCTGGGGAGCAGTCACACAGGGAAGGAATATCCAGGGCTTACGGTCAAGCCTGGAGACATCACTTCACATAAATATCCTGAAGCTAAGGGACATTTACAATGCTCTAAGCTTAGCAAGACCTCTGCTTCAAGGTCAGCCGGTGTTGATCCAGTCGGACAACATCACGGCAGTCACCCACGTAAACAGACAGGGTGGCACAAGAAGCAGGAGGGCAATGGCAGAAGCTGCAAGGATTCTTCGCTGGGCGGAAAATCATGTGATAGCACTGTCAGCAGTATTCATTCCGGGAGTGGACAACTGGGAAGCAGACTTCCTCAGCACGACCTCCACCCGGGAGAGTGGGGACTTCACCCAGAAGTCTTCCACATGATTAAAAACTCGACAGGTATTGCGCCAGGTCCAGGGACCCTCAGGCAATAAGCTGTAGACGCTCTGGTAACACCGTGGGTGTACCAGTCAGGGTATGTGTTCCCTCCTCTGCCTCTCATACCCAAGGTACTGAGATTGATAAGATGGAGAGGAGTAAGCACTATATTCGTGGTTCCGGATTGGCCAAGAAGGACTTGGTAACCGGAACTTCAAGAGATGCTCACGGAGGATCCGTGGCCTCTACCTCTAAGAAGGGACCTGCTCCAGCAAGGACCCTGTCTGTTCCAAGACTTACCGCGGCTGCGTTTGACGGCATGGCGGTTGAACGCCGGATCCTGAAGGAAAAAAGGCATTCCGGATGAAGTCATCCCTATCCTGATCAAAGCCAGGAAGGATGTAACCGCAAAAACATTATCACCGCAATTGGCGAAAATATGTTGCGTGGTGCGAGGCCAGTAAGGCCCGACGGAGGAAATTCAACTGGGTCGATTCCTACATTTCCTGCAAACAGGGGTGTCTATGGGCCTGAAATTGGGGTCCATTAAGATTCAAATTTCGGCCCTGTCAATTTTCTTCCAAAAAGAACTAGCTTCAGTCCCTGAAGTTCAGACGTTTGTAAAAGGGGTACTGCATATACAGCCTCCTTTTGTGCCTCCAGTGGCCACTTTGGGATCTCAATGTAGTTTTGGGTTCCAAAAGTCACATTGGTTTGAACCACTTAAATCTGTGGAGTTAAAATATCTCACATGGAAAGTGGTCATGCTGTTGGCCCTGGCCTGGGCCAGGCGCGTGTCAGAATTGGCGGCTTTATCCTGAAAAAGCCCTTATCTGATTTTCCATTCGGACAGGGCGGAATTGAGGACTCGTCCTCAGTTTCTCCCCAAGGTGGTTTCAGCGTCTCACCTGAACCAACCTATTGGTGGTGCCTGCGGCTACTAGGGACTTGGAGGCCTCCAAGTTGCTAGGCGTTGTCAGTGCCCTGAAAATATATGTTTCCAGGACGGCTGGAGTCAGGAAATCTGACTCGCTGTTTATCCTGTGTGCACCCAACAAGCTGGGTGCTCCTGCTTCTAAGCAGACTATTGCTCGTTGGATTTGTAGTACAATTCAGCTTGCACATTCTGTGGCAGGCCTGCCACAGCCAAAAATCTGTAAATGCCCACTCCACAAGGAAGGTGGGCTCATCTTGGGCGGCTGCCAGAGGGGTCTCGGCTTTACAACTTTGCCGAGCAGCTACTTGGTCAGGAGCAAATACGTTTGTAAAATTCTACAAAATTGATATCCTGGCTGAGGAGGACCTGGAGTTCTCTCATTTGGTGCTGCAGAGTCATCCGCACCCTCCCGCCCGTTTGGGAGCTTTGGTATAATCCCCATGGTCCTTACGGAGTCCCCAGCATCCACTTAGGACGTTAGAGAAAATAAGAATTTACTTACCGATAATTCTATTTCTCATAGTCCGTAGTGGATGCTGGGCGCCCATCCCAAGTGCGGATTGTCTGCAATACTTGTACATAGTTATTGTTACAAAAATCGGGTTATTATTGTTGTGAGCCATCTTTCAGAGGCTCCTCTGTTATCATGCTGTTAACTGGGTTCAGATCACAGGTTATACGGTGTGATTGGTGTGGCTGGTATGAGTCTTACCCGGGATTCAAAATCCTTCCTTATTGTGTACGCTCGTCCGGGCACAGTATCCTAACTGAGGCTTTGAGGAGGTTCATAGTGGGAGGAGCCAGTGCACACCAGATAGTCCTAAAGCTTTCTTTAGATGTGCCCAGTCTCCTGCGGAGCCGCTATTCCCCATGGTCCTTACGGAGTCCCCAGCATCCACTACGGACTATGAGAAATAGAATTATCGGTAAGTAAATTCTTATTTTTATGTTCACTTTCCTTTGTGGTCTTGTCCTCATTTATGCCAGACCTCTGAATTGCTCTTTCCAATTACATAGGTTTATTATGTCTCAAGTTTATTCTGTTACTGTGGGTGTTAATATAAAAATTCAAAAATAAGTTTCATTTAAAAAACAGAAAACATCCAAACAATGTCAGTTTCAGATCTTTAAAATATCTTCTTTCACAAAATATCTGTAAATAATTGTTATTTGGAAGTTTAATCTTACCCAGGCCATTCTGCCCACCAATCGCAAATATTTTATCTTTCACAAACACCAGTCCGTGGTTTTTTCGAGCTTCGATCATCGGACACAGTTCAGTCCACCTAGTTGAGTAAATGGAAATAAAAACACATTTACGTTCTATGAATATCTTTATAAATATAAATAGAAACTGCTAAATGAAAAACTCTGTTGTATGCGAAAAAAATAAAATTGAAATTAATTAAAACTACATTCGCAAGAATACGTTACATTTCACTGGCCTGTCCATCTGCCCACTTTAAAATCTCCACTAAGGATCGGTAGAAAAGATGCTGGCAGGAACAGCCAACTACCCAATCACTTTTAGCAAGGGCTGCAAGATTAATGACATAGACATGGGGGTATATTTACGAAGGTCCCGATTTTGACCGATTTGGTGTTTTTTCTTCAAAGTGTCATCTCGGGAATTTACTAAACTAAAATCTCGGCAGTGATGAGGGCATTCGTATTTTTTTGGAAGTCAAAGAAAAAAAAAAACGAATGAATACACCGTCGGTCAAATACGCCAGTTATTTGATACAACTCGGTAATTTACAAAAAATTCTATTTCACAAACACTGCCGGCAATAGCCAAACACTGCCGTGAAAAAATACAAATCGTAAAAAAAAGCAGGTTTAAAACAGACCTGCTTTTTTTTACCGTGTTCTGATAGTCATACACGGATCCATGAGATCCGTGCATGTTTATCAGTTGGAAGGGGTGGGAAAGCGTTTAAAATCAGAAAAAAAAATTGCGTGGGGTCCCCCCTCCTAAGCATAACCAGCCTCGGGCTCTTTGAGCCGGTCCTGGTTGTAAAAATATGGGGAAAAAATTGACAGGGGTTCCCCCATATTTGAACAACCAGCACCGGGCTCTGCGCCTGGTCCTGGTGCCAAAAGTACGGGGGACAAAAAGTGTAGGGGTCCCCCGTATTTTTAACACAAGCACCGGGCTCCACTAGTCAGAGAGATAATGCCACAGCCGGGGGACACTTTTATATAGGTCCCTGCGGCCCTGGCATTAAATCACTAACTAGTCACCCCTGGAGGAGTGGGGACCCCTTAAATCAAGGGGTACCCTCCTCCAGCCACCCAAGGGCCAGGGGTGAAGCACGAGGCTGCCCCCCTCCCCCCCCATCCAAGGGCGGCGGATGGGGGGGCTGATAGCCAGGTGTAAAAATAAGAATATTGTTTTTTGTAGCAGTACTACAAGTCCCAGCAAGCCTCCCCCGCAAGCTGGTACTTGGAGAACCACAAGTACCAGCATGCGGTGGAAAAACGGGCCCGCTGGTACCTGTAGTACTACTACAAAAAAATACCCAACAAAAAACAGAACACACACACCGTGATAGTAAAACTTTATTACATACATGCACACCTACATACACACATACTTACCTATGTTCACACGAGGCTCGGTCCACTTCTCCATGTTGTAATCCACGTACTTGGCAAAAAAACAAACCGAAAAACCCGAACCACGCACTGAAAGGGGACCCATGTTTACACATGGGACCCCTTTCCCCGACTGCCGGGACCCCCGTGACTCCTATCAAAGAGGGTCCCTTCAGCCAATCAGGGAGCGCCACGTCTTGGCACTCTCCTGATTGGCTGTGCGCTCCTGGTGCTGGTTGTTCAAATATGGGGGACCCCTGTCAATTTTTCCCCCATATTTTTACAACCAAGACCGGCTCAAAGAGCCCGAGGCTGGTTTTGCTTAGGAGGGGGGACCCCACGCAATTTTTTCTTGATTTTTAACACTTTATTTTTATTTTTTTAAAGGTGCACAATGAAGCCCTGCACGGATCTCACAGATCCGGCCGAGATTCATTGTGTTAATGTCGGCAGTGTTTTACTATTCACTCCCGTAAAACACTGGCTGAAATTACGAATGACATCGACATCGGAAAAAACTAAAATGCAGAATACGACAGCATAGTAAATGTGGCGTAAAAAATTCAAAAAGTTGCAAATGCACACATTCGATGTCATTCGTGTTTAATCTTTCTCCAAATCGACACAAATACGATTTTTAGTAAATATACCCCATGGTGGGATGACTCATGATTGGACAGCAAACTTAGAGGGCTGTAATCTCTTCAGAAGGGACAGGGCTAACAAAAAGGGAGGAGGTTTATGTCTTTATGTTAAGCCATTTTTAAAACCATGTTTAAAAGGAGGTTATTTACGAAGGGACTGGGGATAAAGTGGAGTCATTGGGTCGAAATTTCAAGCGGTGGTAAAGGTATAAAAAAAAACCTGAGATTTATGGTAGACTTACCATGGTTATATCCAGAGCCGGCCTTAGGTATAGGCAAACTAGGCAAATGCCTAGGGCATTTGGTATGCTTAGGGGCACCAGCAGCTTGTGCTGATTAAAATGATATGCGGCATGCCTATATTCTGTGTGTGACTGCGGCTGTATCTGCATAAGAAATGCTACGTTGCAGTGTATTGCTGGAAATCACTGTAATGTAGCATTTCGTATGCAGATACAGCCACAGTCGTGCACAGTATATAGGCATGCTGCATATCATTTTAATCAGCAGAAGCTGCTTGTGCATCCTAGCCACATAGTAATGCAAATAAGATGCATTTTCATAAACAAAAGGCGCCCGACATTAGCAGAGCTGCCAGCTGACTCATGCCAGGCATCTCCTTCAGAACTAGCGGCGGTGCTAGGGGGCACCAGCCAAAATCTTGCCTAGGGCATCATATTGGTTAGGGCCGGCTCTGGTTATATCCTTTCTGCAAGGTATACTGGGTTCCACAGGGAATACATCGGGGTGTAGAGATGGATCTTGATCCAGAGGCACTAACAGGCTAAAGCTTCAGACTGTCCCAGGATGCATTGCGGGGCCTCCTCTATATAACCCCACCTCCAGGCACTGTGAGCTCAGTTTTAGTTAACCAGTCCAATGCAGAAGCAGGTAAAAAGATAAGGCAGATGTTAGTCACATAGAACCACGTTCTCAAGACAGGAGAAGGGACTAGCAGCTAATGCCACACAAACTCAAAGAAGCTAAGTGGAACCCAGTGTACCTCGCAGAAAGAGATTTAACCATGGTGAGTCTACCATAAGTCTCCTTTTCTGCAGCGGGGTACACTGTGTTCCACAGGGAATACATCGAGGATGTCCTAAAGCAGTTCCTCAAGGGAGGGGACGCACCATAGCGGGTATGAGAACCCGGCGTCCAAAGGAAGCATCCTGGGAGGCGGAAGTATCAAAGGCATAGAACCTAATGAACGTGTTCACGGAGGACCACGTAGCCGCCTTGCACAATTGTTCTGCAGGCGGGCCGCCCAAGAAGGTCCAACAGACCGAATAGAATGGGCCTTAATAGCAGCAGGAGCTGGAAGCCCAGCCTGCGCATAAGCTTGCACAATCACCATTCTAATCCATCTGGCCAAAGTTTGCTTACTTGCAAGCCAGCCACGTTTGTGGAAACCAAATAGTACACAAAAGGCATTTGACCTAATAGAGGCAGTCCTCTCCACATATATACAGGACAAGTCAGAAGAGATAAATGCCGGAACCACAATCTCTTGGTTAAGGTGAAAAGATGACACCACCTTAGGTAAATAACCTCAGCAAGTTCTTAGAACTGCCCGTTCACGATGGAATATTAGAAAGGGTGGGCGACACGACAAAGCGCCTAACTCCGACACCCTTCGAGCAGAGGAAATAGCCAGTAGAAACAGGACCTTGGCCGTGAGCCATTTAAGGTCCACTGTCTCAAGAGGTTCAAATGGAGACTCTTGCAGGGCATTCAGGACAACAGACAGATCCCATGGAGCCACAGAAGGGACATGGGAAAGCTGAATCCGCAATACGCCCTGAGTTAATGTATGAACGTCAGGTATAGACGCAATTTTACTCTGAAACCACACTGACAAGGCAGATATGTGAACCTTGAGGGAGGCCAGACGAAGTCCTAAAGCCAGGCCTGGTTGCAAAAAAGCCAAAAGTCTGGAAGTACTAAACTTGTAAGCATCGTAATTATTAGCAGCACACCAGGTGAATTAAGAATTCCAGACCATATAGTAAATCAGTGCAGAAGCCAGTTTGCAGGTGTTTAGCATAGTTTGGATAACCGCCTCGGAAAATCCTTTGGCCCGCAGGAGTGAAGCTTCAAGAGCCACACAGTCAAAGCCAGTCTGGCTAGGTCCGGGTAGTCACAAGGGCCCTGAACGATAAGGTCTGGGCGTTGAGGAAGTGGAAGTAGAAGTAGAAGAGGTCGCTCGCTCGATAGACCCTGCAGGTCTGAGAACCAATGCCGTCTGGGCCACGCTGGAGCGACTAGAAGTTGTATTCCTCCTTCTTGCTTGAACCCTGGGCAGGAGTGACACTGGTGGGACCACATAGAGCAGCCGAAAGTTCCATGGAATTGCCAGTGCGTCCACGAACGCTGCTTGAGGATCCCTTGTTCTTGATCCGGAGGCCGGAAATTTGTGCTTGTGTTGAGACGCCATCAGGTCTACATATGGTAGGCCCCGCTTGTCCACTAGGAGTTGAAAGACTTCTGGATGAAGACTTCTCTCTGGCGAGCACGTCCTGACGATTGAGTAAGTCCGCTTCTCAGTTGAGGACTCCCGGAATGAACACTGCCGATATTGCTGGCAGATGGCGTTCCGCCCAACAAAGGATTTTGGACACTTCCATCACTGCCATTCGGCTTTGAGTGCCGCCTTGATGATTTATGTAAGCCACCGTTGTGGCGTTGTCTAATTGCACTTGAACAGGCCTGTTCTGTATCAGAAGGCCAAGAGTCAAAGCATTGAACACTGCCCGCAATTCCATAATGTTTATCGGGAGGAGAGATTCCTCCTTGGTCCACCGACCCTGGAGAGAGTGTTGCTCCAGCACCGCGCCCCAACCCCTCAGACTGGCGTCCGTAGTCAGGAGGACCAAGTTGGGAATCCAGAAGGGACTGCCCCTGTTCAACTGCTGGTCCTGTAGCCACCAGCTCAGTGACAGACGAACCTCCGGAGTCAACGAGATCATTTGAGACCTGATCTGAAACAGTCTTTGGCTGTGTGTGTCCAGCAGTGCCCCCAAGTGCACCATGCTCCGAGCAGGGACCAGCGAGGACTTCTTCCAGTTGACGAGCCACCCGTGGGCTTGTAGGAAGTGGACCGACAGTTGCAGATGACTGAGGAGGACGTCTTGGGAGTTTGTCAGGATCAGCAAGTCGTCCAGATACGGCAGGATCCCGATTCCCTGACGACGGAGATAAGCCGTCATCACGGCCATAACCTTGGTGAAGATCCAAGGAGCTGTGGCCAGTCTAAACGGCAGAGCCTGGAATGGATAGTGAAGGTTTACCAATAGCAAACCGCAGATATTGCTGATGCGATATGGCAATAGGTATATGCAGGTACGCATCTTGTATATCCAGGGATATCATATACTCTCCGGGTTCCATGGCAAGTACAATGGAGCGCAGCGTTTCCATACGGAACTTGGACACTCTCACAAATTTGTTCAGTGATTTGAGGTCGAGTATAGGCCGGAAAGACCCATTTGGTTTTGGGACCAGAAACAGGGTCGAATAGTATCCTCTGCCTCTCTGGGACAGGGGTACCGGCCCTACCACTCCTGTATCCCTTCAACGGGTCCGAAGGGATAACCGTCGTTCGGAAGTGGAGAGGGGGACGTCTCTTGAAAGACTGTGTACCCGTGAGAGACGACTTCTCGCACCCATGCGTCTGAAGTGGTCTTTAACTAGACCTGGGTGAATTGCAGAAGTTGGCCTCCCACACTGGGATCCCCCAGGGGGAGGCCCGCTCCGTCATGCAGCAGGCTTGTCTTGTTTGGAAGCAGGCTGACAGGCAGCCCAGGATTGTTTTGCTTTGGGCTTAGTGGTTTTGGGAGCATGAGCTTGTCTCGGGTATGCCTGACATTTTGCATTCCCTTGAGGTCGAAAGGGTCTAAGTGTGGTACTCTTTACCGTCTGTGCAGTAAGATTAGTATTTGGGAGAAACGCAGTCTTAGCAGCCGCTAAGCCAGTTACAATCTTATTCAGATCCTCCCCAAATAGGATGTCTCCCTTAAAATGGAGTACCTCCCAGGTTTTTTTTTGGAGTCCAGGCCCACCTTCCATGACCTCAACCACAGAATTCGGCGAGCCAGGATGGACGCAGTCGACGCCTTGGCCGCCATTACACCTGCCTCAGAGGATGCCTCCTGAATGTTGTGGGAGGCGGTGGTAATATAAGACAGATATTGTCTGGCAGTGTCAGATATATCCTGAGGCAGCTCTTCCTCTATTGCCTGAACCCATGCTTCAATTCCTTTTGCAGCCCAGGAGGCTGCTATAGTGAGTCTATGTACAGCACCTGTAAGGGAGTAAATAGACTTCAGGCATCCTTCGACACGCTTATCTGTCGGTTCCTTCAGTGAGGTGACAGTGGTGACAGGCAGAGTAGATGACACCACAAGACGGGTGACATGGGAATCCACCGGCGGTGGATTTTCCCACTTGTTACACAACTCAGCAGAGAGAGAGGATAACGAGCTAGCATCTTTTTAGAAAGAGGGAATTTCTTTCCTGGAGAAGACCAGGGTTCCTGATGTATGTCTACCAAATGGTCAGAATGTGGTAAGACTAGTTTAGTTCTGACGTTATAAATGATCAGGTTTCTTAGACGCAGTAGTGGGATCTACATCATCATCGATTTGTAGAATCAGCTTAATATCCTCCACTAGGTCATGGACATCAACTTGCGTTGTAGTTTCCTCGTCAGAAGCGACTGTCAGTGTCTGACGGATCAGCATACTCCCCATCCTCATCAGAAGTATCATCTGAGATATTAGTGGATTGTGAGGAGGAGGAGGCCCGCTTAGAAGAACCTTTGACCGCAGAGGGACGTGGGTTAGGTTTTTGTCTAACCAAAGATTGATTCAATTGTTGTATCTGGGTAGACAGAGTATCCGCCCAGGGCGGATTTACCATAGGGACAATATGTGGCTGCAATGGCACAGGAGGTCCCATAGGGGGCGTAAGATGTGTCACAAGCGTATTAAGCATATTCGAGAACGCCGCTCAAGGTGGCTCCTGATTGGCAACAGGAGCAGCGGGCTGACTGGGAGATGTATGGCACATATTACACAGACCATCCTTCAAAACGTCCCCCTTAGGCAAATCCTTGATGCATGCGCTGCATGATGCAGGAGCGTCCACGGATTTCCCGCCCTTTGTGGTAGACATTATAGTGAATGTAACCTTAGAACGTAACAGTACAATATAGCCAGACAAATACCTGCAAATAAATCCCCTGTGTGGCAAAAAAATGCAAAACGCAAGCAGAGAATAAATGCGGTATGAGGTGTCTGAAATACACAGTAAAATACACTTAACTGTAAATATTGCGCAACACTATATAATAGACCCTGACGCACCTAGTCCCTTAGGGTACAGAATACAGTGATAGCTATAGCTTGTGATACACTGAAAGTGAAATTCACACAGGCACACACAGTCGCAATGCAGAGACCGGATGTGTATATCAGAATACTCATACACTATATTCTGGTAGAGGTACACTTGTTCTTAGCTAACGCGGTCTTAAAATGACATGTAGAATACTTAACTGTCTGTAGAATCACAGCGCTGATAAATTAGGCGGATTTACAGAAGAGACCTTGCCCTGCAGTCCTGGAGACCAGTAGCAGCTACTGATAAGATGGCGCCCAAAGTCAGGGAGTGAGGGAGAGTGTGAGGCAGCTCCAGGGCGGGAACACCAGCAGTAGATGGCGCCCGGAGCTGGGGGAGGGGCTACAGGTCCAGCGCCTTACTCCCTATGCTGGTCCTCACCACCGGGTTCTATGGAGCCTTTGTTAAAATGGATAATGTATTATCCAACCTGTGGTCCGCTGCCCTGGTGGATATAGTGGGGTCCCTGTACGGCCACAGTGTCCACGCCAGAGTCGCAGTCCGTCTCCTGAGACCGCGACCGGAACGCGATTTAACGGCGGGTCCCGCCTGGGGGACCCTCTTACCTCCTCCCATAGAAGCAGCCACGCGATCCAGGAGAACGTCTGCAGTGGTGTGCCTAGAAACCGGAGCGCCTCCGCCACGAGTACTCGGGAACAGAGTCAGCGGGAGTATGCGATGCCGCTGGGGAGGTGATGGAGCCGCAGGCAGCACAGTATGTCACGATATATGAAGTGCTGCAGCCCTTGAAGTCTTCTAAATAGCTTTTTCAGCCCCCTGTTAAGTGACCTGCTTATGCAGGCACCAACTCTAAAACTGAGCTCACAGTGTCTGGAGGCGGGGTTATATAGAGGAGGCCCCGCAATGCATCCTGGGACAGTCTAAAGCTTTAGCCTGTTGGTGCCTCTGGATCAAGATCCATCTCTACACCCCGATGTATTCCCTGTAAAACACAGTGTACCCCACTGCAGAGAAGCTATTAATCGGGATATGCTACAAACCGCCGGATATTAGTGTAATTGAAGAAGTATAACTCTTGCAGCAATTTCAAAAAGCAGCAGGACTGGGTTAGGTCCTAATCACTGGAGACTCGCCGCTCCTGCCAGTCTTCACTTGGACCCTCCTTTACTGCACGGATAGGAGATGAGGTGGGAGTGCGATGCCAGCATTTCATCATGGCCACGCTCCTTGCCCTGTCTGACCTGCTGCCACGCTCCTTGCCCTGTCTGACCTGCTGATTAGCGTGAAATAGCTGGTGACAGGTGAATCGGCTAGCTACCAGTGCGGAAGGGGGGAGGGGGGGGGGAAGAGAGTGGGGAAGGATGCTGAGAGACACAGTGAAGAGGGGGGCAGGCTGAGAGGCAGAGTAAAGGGGGAAGGCAGAGAGGCACAGAGAGAAGGGGGGGACAGGCAGAGATTCACAGAGTGAAGGGGGAGCAGGCTGAGAGGCACAGAGTGAAGGGGGAGCAGGCTGAGAGGCACAGAGTGAAGGGGGAGCGGGCTGAGAGGCACAGAGTGAAAGGGGAGCAGACTGAAAGGCACAGGGTGAAGGGGGAGCAGGCTGAAAGGCACAGAGTGAAGGGGGGCAGTCTGAGAGGCACAGAGTGAAGGGGGGGGCAGGCTGACAGCTCAGAGTGAAGGGAGGTGCACAAAAATGGGGCGTGGCCTTGTGCCTATGGCGCGTGCATGATATTGGCTCTAACTTTACTTTAAACTAGTTTTGGGCTCTTTGCCTCTGACTGGTTGGCCACCACTGACCTAGCAGAAGGTCTGGAGAGCACAGTGTCAATTTTTGCAGACAATACTAAACTGTGGGTAATGAATTCAGATGTGGATGTTGAGTCTCTTCAGAACAATTTATTTAAACTGGAAGTTTGGATAGCTAAATGGAGAATGCCGTTTAATATAGAAAAATGTAAAGTTATGCACTTTGGGACTTAAAATAAACATGCAACCTACAAATTAAATGGGGAAAATTTAGGGGACACAGTAATAGAAAAAGTATTTGGGGGTATTCATTGATATTAGACTTAGCAGCAGTAACCAATGTCATGGTGCAGCAACAAAGGCAAATAATGTATTAGCATGCATAAAACAGGGAATTGAGACAAGGGATGAAAGTATAATCATCCTTCTGTATAAGTCATTGGTACAGCCACATCTTGAATATTGTGTACAGTTCTGGGCACCGCACTATAAAAAGATATCTTGGAACTCAAAAGGGTTCATAGGCGAGCCACCAAACTGATCATGGGGTTAGAGGAACTGGATTATGAGGAAAGGTTTACTAGGTTAGATATGTTTACACTAGAAAAGAAGCGTCTAAAAGGAGATATGATTAATATGTACAAATATATAAAAGGACAATACATGGAGCTATTAGGCGACTTGTTTATTGAGAGATCTCTACACAGGACACACAGACACCCTCTGAGGTTAGAGGAGAGGAAATTTCATACCAAGCAAAGGAAGAGGTTCATCAGTAAGGGCAGTAAGGATATGGAGTGCTCTGCCAGAGAAGGTGGTAATGGTGAACGCAGTTTTTTAAAAATGGGTTAGATCAATTTCTAACTGAAAAAGAAATTCAAGGATATAGGGGTATATTCAATTAAGGTGGATCCATTCTGACATGCATTTGTAGGAATGGATCCAACAAGGGCTATTCAATGCCCATCTCAATTCGGCTTTAAAAAAGTCGAACTGAGATGAGGGACCAGAGAGGGGGGAGAGCCACGGGCAGACGGGGGACAGCAGCGCCGCAGGAGGATGTGGCACAGACGCCAGACCTCGCGGCAGCGTCCACCCGGCTCCAGCAAGCGGGACCTCACTTGCTGGAGCTGGGTGGACGCTGCCGTGAGCGGCGGCTATGACACATCCTCCTGCAGCGCTGTGATATAGCGCTGCTGTCCCCTGTCTGCCCGCGGCTCTCCCCCGTCTGCCCGACTTGTCGAATAAAAATGCTCGGGACTGAATAGGTCGGAACCCCTCCGACCCGAAAACTGATGTCTTTTCGATAAGATGGAAGTTTCGACCTTAATTGAATATACCCCATAACATTTAAAATGATATTGTAGTAACAGCATGGATTGTAGCAGTCATTTAGACTATAAACGTAAAACCTGGGTCATTATAGTTACATATAGAATAGGGTATGAAATATAATACAGGTTGAACTCGATGGACAACTTGCCTTTTTAACTCATTAACTATGTTATTATGTTACTATGTTAGCTCTGGGATAAATGGCTGCATGAAACAGATACCGATCTCTGCTCAGAAAAGCAGAGGGAAGAGTAACTTTTTTCACCTTACTATTCTACATTTAAAATAGGCAGCAAATAGATTGCCACCTACAGAACTGCCACTGAAAGCACCGGGAATAGATAGTGTACAACCAGGAATATATGAAAACCCTGGTTACTACGTAAAACTTAATCATGAAAGCTTTTGTTCAATAAAAATAAGTGATAACACAAAATAAATAAATTGTGCACAGTACACTAAAACCCCAAATAATGTAACAGTAAAACACATGTAAAAAGGATTAAATGTTATCTGAATTAGCAATAAATCCAGTAGAGGACAAAAGGTTCTATTTACTAAGCCTTGAAAGAGATAAAGTGGACGGTGATAGAGTACCAGCCATTCAGCTCATAACTACCATGTCATAGGCTGTGTTAGTTTATCTTTATCAAACTAGTCCTGTTCAAGTTATTTGCAGAGATCAACGGAATGCCATCCAAGCCTTTGGTGAGGATTTAGGTCAGGTCCTTCGAGGTTAGTAATTTTGTTTTGTTTTTTAATTTTGTATATGTCTGTCAGGGAGGCGGGGATGCGCTGCAGTCAGGGAGGCAGGGACGCGCTGCAGTCAGAGAGGCAGGGACGCGCTGCAGTCAGAGAGGCAGGGACGCGCTGCAGTCAGGGAGGCAGGGACGCGCTGCAGTCAGGGAGGCAGGGACGCGCTGCAGTCAGGGACGCGCTGCAGTCAGGGAGGCGGGGATGCGCTGCAGTCAGAGAGGCAGGGACGCGCTGCAGTCAGAGAGGCAGGGACGCGCTGCAGTCAGAGAGGCAGGGACGCGCTGCAGTCAGAGAGGCAGGGACGCGCTGCAGTCAGAGAGGCAGGGACGCGCTGCAGTCAGAGAGGCAGGGACGCGCTGCAGTCAGAGAGGCAGGGACGCGCTGCAGTCAGAGAGGCAGGGACGCGCTGCAGTCAGAGAGGCAGGGACGCGCTGCAGTCAGAGAGGCAGGGACGCGCTGCAGTCAGAGAGGCAGGGACGCGCTGCAGTCAGAGAGGCAGGGACGCGCTGCAGTCAGAGAGGCAGGGACGCGCTGCAGTCAGAGAGGCAGGGACGCGCTGCAGTCAGGGAGGCAGGGACGCGCTGCAGTCAGGGAGGCAGGGACGCGCTGCAGTCAGGGAGGCGGGGACGCGCTGTGTCTCTGAGAGTGATGCTGTTGATTACAGTTGGATTTGTTTACAGATGGTAGTGTGACAGAAGTAGGTAATGCATACGATAACACTGGGAGTTGTGTGGTTGAAATAATGCACGGTAATGTGATCTAGTGTGTCCAATCATGTTAGTGGGTTTCTGGCACTATAACACACCATTTTATAAAATAATCTAATATAATGGGGCAGATGTATTAAGCCTGGGGAAGTGTGAAAGTGGAAGATGATAACGCACCAGTCAGCTCCTAACTACAGTTTGAAAAATGACAGTTAGGAGCTGACTGGCTGGTGAGTTATCACCTTCCAATTTCTCACTTCTCCAGGCTTAATACATCTGCCCCAGTGTTCGTTATATCACTCTTTGGGGGAGACTCAAATGTTTGAAAAGTCGGTTGGGATGCTATTTTTTTCTGTCTATTAGATAGGAAAAAACAGACTCCCAACTGACTTTTCAAACATTTGAATCTCCCCCTTTGCATCCATTGGGAGGAATTCAAATGTTTGAAAAGTCAGTTGGGAGTCTGTTTTTTCCTATCTAATAGACAGGAAATAACAGACACCCAACCGACTTTTCAAACAATTGAATATCCCCCAGTATACACTAATCTAGATAGTTGTTAAATATTCAAACCTTTTGTTAATTAGTAGTTACTTGTCCAGAATCTCTGCATTATGATTAAGTATTATTTTAACTAAATTTATACAAATACTAAATATTGACATTAATAAATAACCCATAGCAACCACAAATTTGCTTTCATATTCTAATTTACTGAAATTTTTACAGCAGTTGTAATACATGTGCAGTGCAGATATCAACACAAGCGCCCTGTAAGCACATATCACGCTGGTCATACATACGTTTCTGTTTTGGGGTCATAAACTTCGCAACAGTTCAGCACCCTCCCAGATACATTGTTTCCCAAGCTGCCTCCGCAGACATAGATCAGTCCATTAGCCTCCACCATCCCATGACTGCAGCGCTGGGTCAGCATGCTGGGCTTCGTATGCCAGCTCTCTGTCCTTGTATCGTAACACTCAAATAAGTATAACGCAGAATTCCCTTGAAAAACATAAAAATTGTTTTACCACTTTATAAAATTCAATACGATGCCAACTAGGCTGTTACAGACTTTTCTTTAATATAGCTTAAGTTTTAAGAGGAAGAGTGCAGTCTGGAGGGGAAAGAGGGAGTGGAGATAAGAATTGGAAGTGTATCAAAGAAGGAGGAAGAGAAAGAGGGGGTGCAGACTGGAGGAGGAGGAGGAAGGAGTGTAGATAGGAGGAGGGAGAAGAGGGGGTGCAGATAGGAGGAAAAAGTGCAGATCAGCAGAAGAGGATGAGACAGAGGGGAGAAGATAAGAGGAGGGGAAAGAAGGAGAGCAGATAGGAGGAGGATGCAGAGGGAACGCAAATCGGTGGAAGAGGGGGTGTAGATAAGAAGAAGGGGAAGAAGCAGTGCAGATAGGAGGAATGTAAAAAAAGGGTGCAGATCGGAGGAAGAGGGGGTGGAGATCAAGGAAGGAGAGAGAAGAGGTAGTGCAGACTATAGGAAGAGGGTGTGCAGATCAAAGGAAGCGGTGGTGCAGTTCAAAGGAAAAAGGGGGTGCGGAAAGAAGGAGAGCAGATCAGAGGAGGGGGAAGAAGGAGAGCAGATCAGAGGAGGGGAAAGAAGGAGAGCAGATCAGAGGAGGGGGAAGAAGGAGAGCAGATCAGAGGAGGGGGAAGAAGGAGAGCAGATCAGAGGAGGGGGAAGAAGGAGAGCAGATCAGAGGAGGGGGAAGAAGGAGAGCAGATCAGAGGAGGGGGAAGAAGGAGAGCAGATCAGAGGAGGGGGAAGAAGGAGAGCAGATCAGAGGAGGGGGAAGAAGGAGAGCAGATCAGAGGAGGGGGAAGAAGGAGAGCAGATCAGAGGAGGGGGAAGAAGGAGAGCAGATCAGAGGAGGGGGAAGAAGGAGAGCAGATCAGAGGAGGGGGAAGAAGGAGAGCAGATCAGAGGAGGGGGTAGAAGGAGTGCAGAGGAAGGGAATGCAAAAGTGCAAACCAGAGATAGTGTATCAAAAGAACATTACAGACATAATAGGACAACACAGAACAATATATACACATGGAAGTTTACAGAAAACCATCTCTGGCTTAATCTGTACCCAAGATGATAGGCACAGCAGACAGGTTCAGAGTAAAATAATACTAAGGTGGAGGAGAGGGTTGATGTAGGTAAGGATTAACGCCTTTAATTAGAATTACTCCCAGTGAGGGGTATATTCACATGACAGGAGTTTTGGAGAATAATTAGGGACATTTTAAGACCTGAGAAGTCACAATACGGAGCTCCTTTTGGGTCAGTTTGTTCATGATAGTAAAGGCGATAAGTGTGAGAGGAGAAGGAGAAGGGGCAGTCCAAGGTTCCTTTAGGTCATAGGAAGCAGCAGCAATCTCAGACGGTGAGAGGGAAACATCAGCAGCCATAGAGGTATCGTGTCCACTTCAAAAATGGCACTGCGCACCGTGAGCCTGCTGCGTCATTTTTTAAATTCAAGATGTCTGCAGTGAGCCAATCGTGGCTCGCCATGTCATCATCCCACCCCCTTGGGCATACTAATATACCACTCACCTATGTAGCACTTTTTAACACGCAGATTTTGCTTCTGTCTTATAAATAAGTACTAACACTTTAAGCCTCTCACTAGTGTGCTGCCCTGGCGTGACTGGCATTCGCTGGGTTGGTGGGGTCCCATGCCCCGGACTTAAACTCAGTGTTAGGGACCCAGCAGAGATATTTATTAACATTATTTTCACAAAACAGATGTGAAAACGTGCGTTTCACACCCTTTTCACATTATTTTCGTATCACTGAAATGTACTGAAGAGCTTTTGGAGAAGTTTTCGTGAAAAACTGCTCCAAACCCTTTAATTATCATTTTTTTAGTAACCAACATCACATTCCCCATACTTATAATGGGAAATGCGATGTGGCCGAATTTACTAAGGAAAGAAAAATGTAAAAAAACACCACAGTGTGACCTGTGATATTAACACCAACTCAGGCTGGCGAAATCACAGGGCAGCATTGTGAGATCCCTACTTCTGTCCAGCTTTCTCTGCCCCCTGGCAGAAAAAGCTGTGCGGTACCCGGCTAGTGTGATCAGCTACAGATGGAGCCGCGCTCATCTGAGGCGACTCCATAGCAGGTGTGCACTCCCGGCGTGACTAGGCGATCCGTCCACCTAGTCACACCGGGAGCGCACAGAAAATCACGGCACCCTAGAGGATCAGATTTTTTTTTTACCCCAGCACCTGTAGGCCAAAAGTTTCTTATTGAGAAATTCAGAAAATATTAAATGAAGTAAACTGTGTTTATATGTCATCCTTAGGTTCAGTTATGTGGTGAGGGACGAGATTTGCTTCTGTCTGTCCACATGTTTTATGATTGGCAGCATCAAGCACTGGTTTTGCCTATTACATTGACAATAAATGGTTTGAATTGGGCCTGGACCACCAACCTGAGGCACCCCTGCAAGTGTCCCGCGGCACCCCAGGGTGCCACTGTACACAGTTTGAGAACCTCTGGTGTAGCACCATGTCATGTTGACCTTTAGTTGAACCATTAGTGGTTGACCTATTGACTGTAGAACTTTTTAGGGTAGATCTATAGACCAGATACCTTTTAGCTGAGCAACATAAAAACTGAAGAAAAAAAAAATCAAACCGTTTTTGGATGCAATTAACTTGAATACTGAATACCGCAAGTTAGAAAGTGTATACAACTAGAGAGCCTTTACCAATGCATCTCTGTTTGTGACTGGAGCCACGTAACCGCACAGGGCATCCTCACATAGGCAAAGTACTGTACACTGAGGGCATGCTGATGTAGAGGTGTGCGAAGATGTAAGTATCAGACATATCTCTTGCACCAAGTACAGCACTGGTGCAAGTGAGTGCTGATGATTGATATCAAACCCAGTGGACGGACAGGGGCGGTCCAGCTGCAGGGGTGTGTATATCACTGCATACATGCGCGCAATGCTGGAGTAATTACAGCTGACTTATGTTCACCACTGCATTGGCCAATAGATAACTAAGGTGCTTGGTACAGGTGTACATACAGCTGTCCAGTGCTGGGGATTTAATGTTAATATTACGCTCAGGCCTGTAGCTCTGAATCCGATGTACCCGATGTATGTGTACCATACTTATGTTAGGGCATGGGCGAATTTATTTACTAGTAAACCACAAAGTAATGATGTCTCACCCACTTCCGAGCCCCCCGACGTGTAGATTTTGCCTTCAGCAGCACAGGCCGCCAGGCTGTCTCTTGGTGTCGGTGGTCCCAATTTGGAGTACCAGGAGTCTTTCACAACATTATAGCAGTCCATTCTCTTTATAGGAAACAACTGAGAGCCACCTAAAATGTAAACAACGTTGTCCCAGAACACACACGCCGCATCCCGGCGCTTCTCAAAGGGGCACCGGATGTCAGTCCAATTATAATCCTGCAATGATGAAAACACTGGACCTTAATCATATGCCCACTACTTTGTACACACAGCAAGTAAAACACGGAGAGAAGTGCAGGGCTACAGCGTCACAACCAAACAGTATAACCTGTGTATGAAATAAGCTAAGAGGACACACGAGCTGTGGATTGTACCAATAAATAGAACGTACTTTGGGGTTAAAGTATCTACAGGACTGAGGCTGTGAGCCTCCAAATAGAGCAATCCGATAATCATGCTTCTTCCTCCGAGGTCTGGTGCCCTCCACGAGCTCCTCTCTGTCTTCCGGGGACAGCAGGTGATAACGCATCCCGCCTGAAGGAAACAACACAAAGGTTATCTGTTGTGCGAGCATGCAGTGGAAGTAGGATATACTGTACAACGTTATATGGCATTACTCCTGGTTTTTCTAGGTCATGGAACTACTAATCATCACAAGTGAAGCTGCCACCCAGGAAAGAAGACAGACGCCCATCGGAGCCACTGCAAAGTCCTCAGCAATTGCGTACTCATTTGCGGAGGACTTTGCGATGGCTCCGGTAGGCGTCTGTCTTCTTTCCTGGGCGGAATGACATGCCTGTGTTATTGCCACCACTGTCATGTTAACTCCCCCAAATGGTCCCTTCCTGTCAATCACCCTCTGCGTATAAAATGTCAGTGTGAGCTCTGTCATGTCATGTGCAGACGGCTGGTAATTGATCCATGCGAAAACATCACTATTGCGTGCAAGCATGAATGAAGGAATAAAAAGGGCAGGTGGGGACTAAGTAGATCATTTGCTAAGGAAAGGCTGCTCGATTGGAGGTAGGAGTGTGAGAAGCATTACGGATGTTAGGAAGGTTCCTAAATCTACTGTGTTTTTTGTCATTAATGCATGGAAGAACAACGGTCATTGAAGGACTGCACCTCGCCCTGGAAGACCCCCCGAAATTGCAACCCAGGGACCAAAGTGTGCTAACCAGGGAACTGCGAAAGAATAGGGGTCGTCTCATGCACACCACTGCACGAGAGTTTCCAATGGCCACTAATGTCTTGTTTCAACAAGAACACTTCGTAGGGAGGCCCATGCACTTAGATATTATGGGCGAGCAGATATTATGGGCTTACTCCTGGCATGCTGAGCAGATGTCTCCTGAGGCTGTCTTGAAAAAGGCTCAACTGAGCCGAAACGTCGACATGTATGTAAACTGTTGTCATTAAACGTGCCAAATTATGCAAGAGTATTTGTACAGGAAGAATGATGTTTGTTGGATTATGTTATAGTGTGAAATTTAGAAGTAAAAATAAGAATTTACTTACCGATAATTCTATTTCTCGTAGTCCGTAGTGGATGCTGGGAACTCCGTAAGGACCATGGGGAATAGCGGCTCCGCAGGAGACTGGGCACAAAAGTAAAGCTTTAGGACTACCTGGTGTGCACTGGCTCCTCCCCCTATGACCCTCCTCCAAGCCTCAGTTAGGATACTGTGCCCGGACGAGCGTACACAATAAGGAAGGATTTATGAATCCCGGGGGTAAGACTCATACCAGCCACACCAATCACACTGTACAACTTGTGATCTGAACCCAGTTAACAGCATGATAACAGAGGAGCCTCTTGATAGATGGCTCACAACAACAATAACCCGATTTAGTTAACAATAACTATGTACAAGTATTGCAGACAATCCGCACTTGGGATGGGCGCCCAGCATCCACTACGGACTACGAGAAATAGAATTATCGGTAAGTAAATTCTTATTTTCTCTGACGTCCTAGTGGATGCTGGGAACTCCGTAAGGACCATGGGGATTATACCAAAGCTCCCAAACGGGCGGGAGAGTGCGGATGACTCTGCAGCACCGAATGAGAGAACTCCAGGTCCTCCTCAGCCAGGTTATCAAATTTGTAGAATTTAGCAAACGTGTTTGCCCCTGACCAAGTAGCTGCTCGGCAAAGTTGTAAAGCCGAGACCCCTCGGGCAGCCGCCCAAGATGAGCCCACCTTCCTTGTGGAATGGGCTTTTACAGATTTTGGCTGTGGCAGGCCTGCCACAGAATGTGCAAGCTGAATTGTATTACAAATCCAACGAGCAATAGTCTGCTTAGAAGCAGGAGCACCCAGCTTGTTGGGTGCATACAGGATAAACAGCGAGTCAGATTTTCTGACTCCAGCCGTCCTGGAAACATATTTTCAGGGCCCTGACTACGTCGAACAACTTGGAGTCCTCCAAGTCACTAGGAGCCGCAGGTACCACAATAGGTTGGTTCAGATGAAACGCTGAAACCACCTTAGGGAGAAAATGAGGACGAGTCCTCAATTCCGCCCTGTCTGAATGGAAGATCAGATAAGAGCTTTTACAGGATAAAGCCGCCAATTTTGACACGTGACCACTTTCCATGTGAGATATTTTAACTCCACAGATTCAAGTGGTTCAACCAATGTGACTTTAGGAACCCCAAAACTACATTGAGATCCCAAGGAGCCACTGGAGGCACAAAAGGAGGCTGTATATGCAGTACCCCTTTTACAAACGTCTGAACTTCAGGAACTGAAGCTAGTTCTTTCTGGAAGAAAATTGACAGGGCCGAAATTTGAACCTTAATGGACCCCAATTTTAGGCCCATAGACACTCCTGTTTGCAGGAAATGCAGGAATCGACCTAGTTGAATTTCCTCCATCGAGGCCTTACTGGCCTCGCACCACGCAACATATTTTCGCCAAATGTGGTGATAATGCTTTGCGGTTACATCCTTCCTGGCTTTGATCAGGGTAGGGATGACTTCATCCGGAATGCCTTTTTCCTTCAGGATCCGGCGTTCAACCGCCCTGCCGTCAAAACGCAGCCGCGGTAAGTCTTGGAATAGATAGGGTCCTTGCTGGAGCAGGTCCCTTCTTAGAGGTAGAGGCCACGGGTCCTCTGTGAGCATCTCTTGAAGTTCCGGGTACCAAGTCCTTCTTGGCCAATCCGGAGCCACGAGTATAGTTCTTACTCCCCTCCGTCTTATAATTCTCAGTACTTTTGGTATGAGAGGAAGAGGAGGGAACACATACACTGACTGGTACACCCACGGTGTTACCAGAGCGTCCACAGCTATTGCCTGAGGGTCCCTTGACCTGGCGCAATACCTGTCCAATTTTTTGTTTAGGCGGGACGCCATCATGTCCACCTTTGGTTTTTCCCAACGGTTTACAATCATGTGGAAGACTTCTGGGTGAAGTCCGCACTCTCCCGGGTGGAGGTCGTGCCTGCTGAGGAAGTCTGCTTCCCAGTTGTCCACTCCCGGAATGAACACTGCTGACAATGCTATCACATGATTTTCCGCCCAGCGAAAAATCCTTGCAGCTTCTGCCATTGCCCTCCTGCTTCTTGTGCCGCCCTGTCTGTCTACGTGGGCGACTGCCGTGATGTTGTTCGACTGGATCAGCACCGGCTGACCTTAAAGCAGAGGTCTTGCTTGGCTTAGGGCATTGTAAATGGCCCTTAGCTCCAAGATATTTATGTGAAGTGATGTCTCCAGGCTTGACCACAAGCCCTGGAAATTTCTTCGCTGTGTGACTGCTCCCCAGCCTCGCAGGCTGGCATCCGTGGTCACCAGGACCCAGTCCTGAATGCCGAATCTGCGCCCTCTAGAAGATGAGCACTCTGCAACCACCACAGAAGAGACACCCTTGTTTTGGTGACAGGGTTATCCGCTGATGCATCTGAAGATGCGATCCGGACCATTTTTTCAGCAGGTCCCACTGGAAAGTTCTTGCGTGGAATCTGCCGAATGGAATTGCTTCGTAGGAAGCCACCATTATTTCCCAGGACCCTTGTGCACTGATGCACTGACACTTGGCCTGGTTTTAGGAGGTTTCTGACTAGTTCGGATAACTCCCTGGCTTTCTCCTCCTGGAGAAACACCTTTTTCTGGACTGTGTCCAGGATCATCCTTAGGAATAGAAGACGTGTCGTCGGGATCAGCTGCGATTTTGGAATTATAAGAATCCAACCGTGCTGCCGCACACTACTTGAGATAGTGCTACCCCGACTACCAACTGTTCCCTGGATCTTGCCCTTATCCGGAGATCGTCCAAGTAAGGGATAATTAAAACTCCCTTACTTTGAAGGAGTATCATCATTTCGGCCATTACTTTGGTAAAGACCCGGGGTGCCGTGGACAAACCAAACGGCAGCGTCTGAAACTGATAGTGACAGTTCTGTACCACAAACCTGAGGTACCCTTGGTGAGAAGGGTAATTTGGGACATGGAGATAAGCATCCTTGATGTCCAGAGACACCATATAATCCCCTTCTTCCAGGTTTGCAATCACCGCTCTGAGTGACTCCATCTTGAATTTGAACCTTTGTAAGTGTTCAAGGATTTCAGATTTAAATTAGGTCTCACCGAGCCGTCCGGCTTCGGTACCACAAACAGCGTGGAATAATACCCCTTTCCCTGTTGTAGGAGGGGTACCTTGATTATCACCTGCTGGGAATACAGCTTGTGAAGGATCCAGGGGTCCACCTGTGAGTGAGCCCACTGCACGCTGAAATTTTTGAGACGGGCCCCCACCGTGCCTGAGTCCGCTTGTAAAGCCCCAGCGTCATGCTGAGGACTTGGCAGAAAACGGGAGAGGGCTTCTGTTCCTGGGAACTGGCTGTTTGCTGCAGCCTTTTTCCTCTCCCTCTGCCACGGGGCAGAAATGAGGAGCCTTTTGCCCGCTTGCCCTTATGGGGCCCAAAGGACTGCGCCTGATAATACGGCGTCTTCTTATGTTGAGAGGCTACCTGGGGTAAAAATGTGGATTTCCCAGCCGTTGCCGTGGCCACCAGGTCTGTTAGACCTACCCCAAATAACTCCTCCCTTTTATAAGGCGATACTTCCATATGCCTTTTGGAATCAGCATCACCTGACCACTGTCTTGTCCATAACCCTCTTCTGGCAGAAATGGACCGCACACTTACTCTTGATGCCAGTCGGCAAATATCCCTCTGTGCATCACGCATATATAGAAATGCATCTTTTAAATGCTCTATAGTCAGTAATATACTGTCCCTATCTAGGGTATCAATATTGTCAGTCAGGGAATCCGACCAAGCCACCCCAGCACTGCACATCCAGGCTGAGGCGATTGCTGGTCGCAGTATCACACCCGTGTGAGTGTATATACATTTTACTGCTTTCTGTCAGCAGGTTCCTTAAGGGCGGCCGTATCCGGGGACGGTAGTGCCACCTGTTTAGACAAGCGTGTAAGCGCTTTATTCACCCTAGGGGGTGTTTCCCAACGTGCCCTATCCTCTGGCGGGAAGGGGTATGATGCTAATAACTTTTTAGGAATTAACAGTTTTTATCGGGGGAAACCCACGCATCATCACACACTTCATTTAATTCCTCAGATGCAGGAAAAACT
The DNA here is from genome assembly GCF_028390025.1 of Pseudophryne corroboree. Lineage (NCBI taxonomy): Eukaryota > Metazoa > Chordata > Amphibia > Anura > Myobatrachidae > Pseudophryne > Pseudophryne corroboree. Next base: position 130,240,924 of record NC_086448.1, read on the forward strand.
ACAGGCAGTTTTTTCTCACCCAACATAATACCCTTTTTAGTGGTACTGGTATTATCAGAAATGTGTACAAACATTTTCCATAGCCTCAATCATGTAACGTGTGGCCCTACTGGAAGTCACATTCGTCTCTTAATCGTCGACACTGGAGTCAGTATCCGTGTCGGCGTCTGTATCTGCCATCTGCGGTAACGGGCGTTTTAGAGCCCCTGATGGCTTTTGAGACCCCTGGACAGGCACAGGCTGAGTCGCCGGCTGTATCATGTCATCAATCTTTTGTAAAGAGCTGACAACTGTCACATATTCCTTCCATAAGCTCATACACTCAGGTGTCGACTCCCTAGGGGGTGACATCTCTGTTACAGGCAATTTCTCCGCCTCCACATCATTTTCCTCCTCATACATGTTGACACAACGTACCGACACACAGCACACACACAGGGAATGCTCTGATAGAGGACAGGACCCCACTAGCCCTTTGGGGAGACAGAGGGAGAGTATGCCAGCACACACCAGAGCGCTATATATATACAGGGATAACCTTATATAAGTGTTTTTCCCCTTATAGCTGCTGTATTGTTATACTGCGCCTAATTAGTGCCCCCCTCTCTTTTTTAACCCCTTTCTGTAGTGTAGTAACTGCAGGGGAGAGCCAGGGAGCTTCCCTCCAACGGAGCTGTGAGAGAAAATGGCGCCAGTGTGCTGAGGAGATAGGCTCCGCCCCCTTCTCGGCGGCCTTTTCTCCCGTTTTTCTGTGGAATCTGGCAGGGGTTAAAATTCATCCATATAGCCCTGGGGGATATATGTGATGTATTTTCGCCAGCCAAGGTGTTTTTATTGCTGCTCAGGGCGCCCCCCCCTAGCGCCCTGCACCCTCAGTGACCGAAGTGTGCTGAGGAGCAATGGCGCACAGCTGCAGTGCTGTGCGCTACCTTGGTGAAGACAGGATGTCTTCTGCCGCCGATTTTCCGGACCTCTTCTTGCTTCTGGCTCTGTAAGGGGGCCGGCGGCGCGGCTCTGGGACCGGACTCCGAGGCTGGGCCTGTGTTCGGTCCCTCTGGAGCTAATGGTGTCCAGTAGCCTAAGAAGCCCAATCCACTCTGCACGCAGGTGAGTTCGCTTCTTCTCCCCTTAGTCCCTCGATGCAGTGAGCCTGTTGCCAGCAGGTCTCACTGAAAATAAAAAACCTAAAACTAAACTTTCACTAAGAAGCTCAGGAGAGCCCCTAGTGTGCACCCTTCTCGGTCGGGCACAAAAATCTAACTGAGGCTTGGAGGAGGGTCATAGGGGGAGGAGCCAGTGCACACCAGGTAGTCCTAAAGCTTTACTTTTGTGCCCAGTCTCCTGCGGAGCCGCTATTCCCCATGGTCCTTACGGAGTTCCCAGCATCCACTAGGACGTCAGAGAAAGGCCAATTGCTTTAATATTAATAAAATAGTACATGCACAAAAGCCTTCACTTACTGATCACCATCTTCAGGCATTCTGGATTATACTGTATCAGAGGCTCTGCCTGCACTGTTTTACTAAGAAAGTTCTTGGAAATAAGCGGAAATCTGACTTTGGCAAGAATATCCACCATGTATGGTTGTCGGTTTGGTTCATCATATTTTAACCACCTCACTGCAGCATCATAAACCTAGAGAACACATGGAAATAGACAAAAGATATTTAACAATTACATTTCCAAATTTACAAGAATTACATTTGTGAGTGGGTAATCTGGAGCCCTGGGGAAGCACTGGGCAAACACCTGCCCAGCTGAACGGCCCCCTGACAGGGCCTGCCCTCCAAGTCGACCCTGAGCTCCCTGATGCCTGCTCTCCCTTCAGCTCCAGCTATACCAAATTTGTGATCCGGCAACATCTTTCCCCGAACGTCTGCTGGAGATTGCCGGGACTGGAATCTCTACAGGCTTCGCTGTGAATATTTGGGGCATTGGAGAGGAGCCGCCAGCACAGCACGCCACGCAGCACCTTGGGAAAAGGTTAGGCGATACCGGCATTGTGGTACACCTGCTTTATTTCACGGAGTACAGAGCCACTACAACTAGATGCATTGTCATCATTTCCAGTTATAACGCTCCATCACGTCGAGATATAACGTGTATGCCTCAGACACATTGCTCCTGCGTGCCTCTGCCACATGGAACTTTGACATGCCTATCGACCTCTGTGTGATGTAGCTCTCTAGATTACCCCTTTCGCTGATGTGAACCTTCCTAATCTACTCTCTGCACCGACCATTACCACATGTAATGTATTTTTGCCTCTTCTGACCTCACATGGAAAAGTTCCTGGTGTCCACACCTATGTCCTCCTCTGGTCCTACTCCAGGCGTTCGCGAGGACACCTTCCACAGAAACTCTTCCGACTCTGACTGCTCCACCACTCGCTATCGTTCCCAACGGAAACGTACTAACATTGCGACTACTAAACAACATAAAATGAAACCTACAGATATTGCAGCGGTGTTGGGGCCTCTCCTAGATGAGAAGCTGGCAGGCATTAAGGAGGCCATAGACTCCACCTTGACCCAACTGACCCAACATAATGGCCGCTTGGATGAAGTCGAGCAGAGGGTCTCAACGTTGGAGGACGACCTGCAATCTGCGCAGGCCACTATAGAGTCCCAAACTAAGGAAATTAGAGGCCTCGCTGATAAGCTCGATGACTTGGAGAATCAGAGCCGTGGGAATAACCTGAGGGTGGTGGGCATTCCGGAGTCGATAAGGGGTCATGCACTGATTGACCTTCTTTCCACCTGGCTGCCAAAAAAATTGGACATGGATCTGCACGGTTCGCCGTTAGCCATTGAACGGGCTCATAGACTGGGACCTGAGTGCAGAGATTCTGCTGGACGCCCTCGCCCTGTTATTATGAGAATACTCGATTATGCGGACAAAACCAGGCTCTTAGATCATTACCGCAAATCGGAAAGTCTACTTTACAAGGGAGAAAGAGTACTTATATTCCAGGACTTTTCCACCTATGTCGCTAACAGACGCAGAGAGTTCGCCCCACTGTGCAAACAACTATTTGAAGATAAAGTCAAGTTCTCACTGTTGTATCCAGCCCGCCTTCGAGTCTTTGTTGATGGCAAACCGCTCTTCTTCGATGATCCACTGGCGGCGAAGGCCCATTTTGCTTCTCCTGATTCTTGACTATTGAGTCTTTATTGACGTTTGCTCTCCCGTTCAATTGCTATCACCTACGGGTCACATGGTGTTAGGGGTATGATGGTGGCATACCATCTATGTATGCCAGCGGTTATGCCTCTACTTGTTTCATGTTTGTCGGTTTGATGTTATTGTTTGTTAGTTTTAGTAATTTTTGTGCCTGCTGGATGATAGGTCTCGATCCTCCATAGGTTGTCCCCTCCTTGCTCGCTGGGACTGGGAGGGACACCGCTTTACCTATATAATTTTGATGCTTTACTCTCCATCTATAGGGATAGGGTAGCATGACTGACCATACTGCTCCCCAATCATCTAGCCCGGTAGTTACCCCACTTTTTGATTTTAACATAATATCCTGGAATGTAGAAGGTCTTAATAGTCCCATTAAACGCAAAAAGGTACTCAAACACCTCTCTCGTATGACCCCTCACGTTGTGTTTTTACAGGAGACACAAAGGGTACATGAGTCCTATATTTCCCTAAAAGCCCCTTGGATTGAAGATTGCATCTCTGCTCCTTATACCAACGAAACCAGAGGTGTTGCTATTCTCTTTCACAGGACTCTCCAGTATTCAATCCTTAAAAACTTTATTGATCCGGAGGGTAGATTTATCTTGTTAGATGTCTCCATAGCTGATACAGTATATACCTTTTTGAACCTTCATGCACCTACCGGATCTAACAACCTCTTTTTTGCAGATATTCTCCAGAGAGTTCTAACTTGGGGCGGTCAGAATTTGATTTTAGGGGGTGACTTCAACACGGTCGTCAATCCATCCATGGACAGATCGGGGATGAGTACTAAAAGAACCGGACCATCTCCTTATCTTCTTTTCTCTTTCTGTTCTCAACTTGCTTTACTAGACCCTTGGCATATCCATCACCCCCTCCATCGAGATTACTCTTTCTACTCACACCCACACTCCACTCACTCTCGCATTGACTATCTATTCTTATCTAAACACCTTTTCTTTAAAGTCTCTCACACTTCAATTAAGGATATAATTATTTCAGACCATGCCTCCATATCTTTGTCCCTGCATTTAGCTTTTACCCCAGTGTGTCTCCAAATGTTGGAGGTTCCCGGCATATCTCATGCATTCTGAGGATTTTTTACTTCATCTTAAACACACCTGGCTTAACTATGTCACTAACAATTTGGAACAAGAACCTAATGTTCCACTTTTCTGGGGGGCCTCTAAAGCTGTCCTCAGAAGACACATTATTTCTTATGTCAACTCTAAGCGTAAGAAATGTAATTCTAAATTGCAGGAGCTGAGTGCGGAGCTCACACGTGCTTATCGTGCTTATATACGATGCGATAGTCCGATTCACAAGGAAACGTACCTCATGGCAAAACAAATTTATGACACTTTTCTTACCGAACAAGCCCAAACAAGTTATGACTATGGCCGGAATAGGTTTCATAGATGGGGGAATAAGTCAGGGAAGCTTTTGGCCAATCTAGTCAGGGGACCTCGGAACAAAACATGGGTAGATGCATTACACAGTTCTGGAAATATTCTTTCTAATCCCAATGATATGTGTTCTGCTTTTATGCGCTTTTATAAATCTCTGTATACTATGGGCACCGACAATACGATCGATGGCCAGCCCTTTTTGAACGAAACACAGTTGCCGGAGCTCACGTCGGAAGAGAGAGACTTGTTGGATGCTCCTGTCACCGATGATGAGGTTCAGGCCACCATTAAGTCTCTCCGTAATGGAAAGAGCCCTGGTCCTGACGGCTTCAATGCCGAATTCTATAAGATGCTGAGTGCTGATATTCTTCCGGTACTAACAAAGCTATATAACCATATCCTTACGACCGGTGAGACTCCCCTTTGTTTTAATGAGGCACGGCTCATCGTACTTGCGAAGCCCGGTAAGGATCCCACCCTGGTAGGGTCATACCGCCCTATTTCACTCCTCAACCAGGATTTTAAAATCTTAACTAAAATAATGGCTAACAGATTGCAGTCTTGCTTGCCCCACCTGATTTCACCTGCACAGATGGGGTTTGTCAAGAGTAGACAATCCACCCGGGGAATAAGAGCGGCCTTAGCTGCAATATCTCACACTCATCTCAGTCAAGCCAAAAGTAATATTATTATAAATCTAGATGCAGAAAAGGCGTTTGATAAGATAGCCTGGCCTCATCTGACTAGAGTACTTGCACACCAATGCTTTGGCACGTTGTTCTGTAACTTAGTGCAGACCATATACACTAGCCCTGTAGCGCAAGTTTTAGTTAACAATGTGACATCCGCCCCTTTCACGCTGGAAAAAGGCACCAGACAAGGATGCCCTTTATCTCCCCTTCTTTTTAATTTGGCGTTAGAGCCCCTTATAAGATATATTCTGTTGCATAGGGATTACAGGGGCATTGCAGTGGGCACTCAGGAACTGAAGGTGGTGGCGTTAGCTGATGACCTTCTCCTTTTTATGTCCGATCCTCACCTTTCGATTCCACGGTTGATTAACGCGATTGACCGCTTTTCTTCTTTCGCAGGGTTTTCTATTAATTATGGGAAGTCAGAGGCATTGTCCATGTTTGGACAGGCGAGAACGGGATGGGGGGACACATTTCCTTTTAAATGGGCAACTGCTTATATAACCTTTCTAGGAGTGGCGCTCCCCTCTCATCCCTCTCATTTATACCGATACAATATTACCCCAGTCTTGCTTAAGATAAAAAATGAGCTTGGCCTTTGGCAGGCCCTCCCTCTTAACTTGCTGGGGCGCTGCAACCTATTCAAGATGGCCAGCTTCCCAAAACTTCTCTATATCTTACAGATGACTCCTTTATTATTATCTAGTCCGGATCTATCCTCACTAAATGCCTCCATTACCAAATTTATCTGGTCTGGCAAGCGACCCCGGATCAGTTTGAAAAAAACTATCCCAAACGGTATCCAGAGGTGGAGTTAACCTACCTAATATCAAACAATACAACCTTGCTTGTCTCCTCCGCATTGCCATGGATTGGCTTGGTGATAACAACTACTACACGGATTCCATTCTGGACTCTCAATTCTGCGTTCCTCTATCCCTCAGTTATCTTCTCCATGCCCGGCCTTCCAAATTGACCTTGAATATAACTGATAATCTATTGCTATTTCCTATTAAACAGGCGTGGAGAATGGCGCGGAAACCTCTTAAGCTTCAATGTTTTTATTCACTTTCGCTACCCCTAGTAGGCAACCTGGAGTTTCAGGAGGGGAGGGCCTTAAGACCCTTCACTACCTGGCATTCTTCTGGTGTACGCAACCTACGCGACTTACTTAATGCATCCCGCCTCCCACTATCCTTTGCAGAAGCAAAGGATAAATATGGCTTACACCCTCGACAGGAGTTTTCTTACTTTCAGGCAATTCACTACCTTAAAACTGTTTTGCCCAAACTGACAGATCATGACTTTCTTGATCCCCTTACCACACTTCTCCACTCTGGTTTCTACTCCATCTCGACTATATATGCACGTATCCGCACAGAAATTGACCCAGACACGGATCTTCCGGAACTGTCCCAATGGTCCTCCCATATTCCATCGGTCACCCCTGACTCCCTCTTAAACCATTTTCAGTTAACTCTGAAACTTATTCCAGCTAGCTCATATCAAGAAATGGCCTATAAAATACTTCATAGAGCTTATATCTCACCTAAACGCCGTCATCTAATGGGCATCTCGGAAGAGGCGAGATGTACTAAATGTTTAACAGATGGGGCGGACCTTCTACATTGTTTTTGGGATTGTAGTTCGGTAAGAAAGTTTTGGCATGAGGTACATCGATATGGCACTGCGACACTCTGCATATCTTTTCATTTTACTATATCCTGGGCACTGTTTGGTTATTTAGCGGACCAGACGGACATCCCTAGGACCAATAAATAACCTTGTGATATTGTCAGCGGTTAGCAGGAAAGCAATCCTACAACAGTGGATTCATAACTCTGTTCCCACTCTCTCAATGGTAACATCTAGATAATTTTTTTTATTTACCATGGACTGGCTGGAGGCATCTATCCATAAGGAAACACTCACTCCAACTCTATTCCAATGTTGGGATAACTACATTCAGACACTCCCCGTACACACTAAACAAGCAATTCAAAACTGCTTCCAATATACTTCATGGTATTTACTTCACACTATAGACCATCCAAACCCCTTGGGCCTTTGATTACTATACCTTCATACCTCTTCTTTAGGTTTCTTTCTGCTTTTCTCTATGTTTTCTTGTATACCAGGCTGCTTGGGAGATTGCTCTCCTAGATTTGGAGAGGTCTCTGTGGATGGATCGACGGCCCGTGACTTCTGGCAGGTTTTAAATGTTTTCAGTTTTATCTTATTTTAGTTATAGTGTTTATATCTGGAGAAATTGATGCAATGTATCTGTACTGGTGAAAATTATCACTCTATATGTTCTCTTTTTCATTTATATTGTGCTCACAAATTCTATTCTCCGCTATTATCTGTTACACACACGTTCTTTTTATTGGAATGTTTAAATGTTTTACTTGTGGAAAATTTTGAAAATGTGTTTTTGATTTCTCATTTCTTCTTGTTCTATTGTAAGACTGATATTCCATATCCTACTGTCCTCTGGCAGGACAACCCAATGTTCGCACTGTTATACCTTACTATTTCAATATTCCCCGTCTCGAATTGCTATATTTTCATTTTTGTAATGTGAGAAGTCGGATTAAAAATATTTTGAAAAAAAAAAAGAATTAAATTTGTAAACATTTATTAAAAACACACTTGATTGACAAACAGCAACAAAAAAAATTCAAAAATGTATTATTAGAGGCAAACCAAAATTACAATGGTCAAATAGGATTACCTGATCTTCTGCACGAACAGTTAAGGTATCTTGGTTTAGTAGATGAGTTACGCGTTTCACATCCAACTGTAGAAATTCATCTGTTTTGTAAACTTCAGTGAAATGTTGATGAATGAAATCATCCGCAGTGGCTTTTAGTTCTGGACAATCAAGACATTCTGCTAGAACACTAATGCCTAAAAAACAAATTGGATATGTGGATTTAATGTAATATGGGAATGTTTCACTGCAAATGACCTCATGTTTCACATATTCAATTACTATTTTTTTCCTAGAACATTTGTCAACTTTGGCAAATTGTCCCTATTATTTTCAAACTCTTTTCCAAGAGTAATTAAAAACAAACAAACAAACAAAAACTCAAGATACAGTGTTGTTTTTATGATTTCAAATAGAATCAGGCCCAGATTTATTAAAACTTGGAGAGTGACAAATTGCATGGTGATAAAGTGCCAACCAATCAGCTCCCAACTGTCATTTTTTCAAACACAGCCTGTAACATGGCAGTTCGGAGTTGGTTGGTTGGCTTTTTATCACTGTGCAATTTCTCTCTCTCCAAGGCTTGATAAATCTGGATCACAGTGTCTATCTTTACATTTACAAGTCCCATGCTTACCTAAACAGTTAGAGGCATCAACCTGTTCTTTTAGGAAATCCACACACATTCTCTTGACAGGCTCTATCTGGTATTGATTAGCAGCATCTAATAAGGACTGTACGTTGTTACTATTTACAGAAATTCTGAAAATAAATAAAAATATATACTTTTAGTACATAGCTATAAATTCTGATGAATCAATATAACATGAAGCTAAACGCATTTCGTAACTTCAGGCGGACATTCTGTTAGGTGCGAGTTCCCTCATACAGCATTATAACGCAGGTAATGTGAAGGAGGCCAATTCTATTAGAAGACAGAGGTGAGCATTACTCGCCCCCTATGTGTCAGAGCACTAGAAGACTTTACCCATAGCTGAATGTAATTTGGTTTTGCGGCCGTATCTAGCTTGCTTTTGGCCAATGTAGAATCATATGCAGCTCAACTGAATGTCTGCTTGTGGCTGAAGGGATGGGAAGCAGTTAGTTTCCTGGCTGTTGGGATCCCGGCGGTAAGAATACCGACGCCGGAATGCTGACAGCCAAGGGAAACCCGGTGGTCGGAACCCCGAGCGGAAATAATACCGGGTCCGAATCGTGGCGAGCGCAGCAAGCCCTCGAGGGGACACACTGAGCTTTCCGCCAGGATTCCGGCGTCGGAATTATGACCGCCGGGATCCCATACTGAATCCGAAGGGACGTAACTAAGTCGGAACAGGGCGCATATATATGCAAAGTTCAGAGAGCGTGTTGACAGGATTGCAAGCTATGCGGGCTGGGCAAGTGTTACAAAAAACGGGATCCGGTCTGAAGATCGACAGTGTCTAGGTCGACAATGTTTAGGTCGACCACTATAGGTCGACAGTCACTAGGTCGACATGGATGGAAGGTCGACAGGGTTTCTAGGTCGACAGGTCTAAAGGTCGACATGAGTTTTTCAAAAATTTTTTCTTTTTTTGAATTTTTTCATACTTAATGATCCACGTGGACTACGATTGGAACGGTAAAGTGTGCCGAGCGAAGCGGTAGCGGAGCGAAGGCACCATGCCCGAAGCATGGCGAGCGAACGCGGTGCACTAATTTGGGATCCCGGTCACTCTACGAAGAAAAAAACACCAAAAAAAAATAAAAAAATCCTCATGTCGACCTTTAGACCTGTCGACCTAGCACATGTCGACCTAGAAACCCTGTCGACCTTCCATCCATGTCGACCTAGTGACTGTCGACCTATAGTGGTCGACCTATAGTGGTCGACCTAGACACTGTCGATTTGATGAACCACACCCACAAAAAACATGAGTTCCTAAATTCAGTATAATTATAAACAATACGATTACAATATGAATATTAAACAAAGCAATTGTCTGACAACTACATTTCAAGGCAATGGTACCAAAATCCCCAATAATCTGTCATTACAGTCCTAGTTTTAAGATTATCCATGCTTACATGGTTAAATTAGATTGACCTAGGCATTCATTAAGTCATACTGTATATGCTCACGCATGGATATCCTTAAAATCTGGACAGGAATGGTGGATTTGGGAACCTCTGTTCTATAGTACACTTATCGTGCAGGCCTCCAAATGAACAGTGTCTGATTACATCTGTGTAGATTACAAACAAGTATAGATAGGGAGGATATCAGGAATTGGGTAAGCCTACATACAGTAAGGCCTCACATTTATAACAATTTAGCAATTTCACTTCCACATTCAGCATCTTCTTTTCATTGAACCACACGCGACTAAAATATATGCATGTTCCACATTAGATAATATCTAATAATTACTGTTTTAGAAACGATATGCACAGTCTCCTAGTCCATGCACTTGCACTAATGCAACTTAGCAAATATCGGAATACTGTGTATATCACGCGTTGGGTATGGCATGCCGGCTGCCGGGATCCCGTCGGTCCCGGGATCACTATTCCCTCATACTGTTACATGCAGATAGTAAATGAGTAACTTAATACGGATGTGAAATATGATTGTCATAAAACTGTGGGGTCTATTTACTAAGCCTTGGATGGAGATAAAGTGGACAGAGATAAAGTACCAGCCTTGGGATCAATGGAATCGGAGGAAATAGGTAGACCAACCGGTAAGGCCACAGCGACGTCAGTGCATCTACTGCCCTCACCTGAGGGTCCCTGGTTCATGAGCAATTCCAGTGGAGCTTCTTGTCGAGTCGAGAAGCCATCATGTGGGCAGCCCCACTGGTCGATGATCTGCTGAAACACCTGATGGTGGAGCCCCCACTCACCCTTGTGGAGATTGGGACGACTCAGGAAGTCCGCTTCCCAGTTGTCCACTGAAGAATGCTGACATTGCTCTTGCATTTCTTTCTGCCAAGAGGAGTATCTTTGACACTTCTCGCATGCAGAACCTGCTTTTTGTCCCTCCTTGTCGATTGATGTACGCCACCGCCGTTGCGTTTTCCGACTGAACTTGGATCGCGTGATCCCTGAGGAGAGGCCTGAAGCAGAGCACTTAGATCGCCCGAAGCTCCAGAATGTTGATCGGAAGTAGGGCTTTGTAGGGCTGACCACCTGCCCTGGAACCGAGCCCCCTGGGTGACAGCTCCCCATTCTCTCAGACTCGCATCTGTCATGAGGAGGATTCAATCCTGAATGCCGAAACTTCGACCTTCCAGTAGGTTTGAGGACTGTAGCCACCACAGGAGGGAAATTCTGGCCTGAGGTGACAGCCGTATTATCTGGTGCATCTAAAGACGTGATCCACGTGGACCACTTGCTCAGGAGATCCAACTGAAATGTTCTTGAATGGAACCTTCCATACTGGATCGCCTCGTATGAGGCTACCATTTTCCCCAACAATCTTATGCAAAGATGGATGGATATTCGTGTAGGCCGTAGAACCATTCTGACTATATCCTGGAGTTTTCTCGCTTTGTTCTCTGGGAGGAACACTTTCTGGGCCACAGTATCCAGTAACATCCCCAGGAACAGGAGCTACTGAGTTGGCTCCAGGTGGGACTTCTGTAAATTGAAGAACCACCCATGGTGTGACAGAAGTTGGATAGTGTGGTCTATATGGAGCAATAAAAGCTCCCTGGATCTCTTTAACAAGAGATTGTCCGGATACGGGACAATATTGACCCCCTGGATCCTGAGTTGGAACATCATCTCCGCCATCACCTTCGCGAACACCCTCGGAGCTGTGGACACGCTTAATGGTAGCACCCGGAACTGGTAGTGATCTTCAGCAGAGCAAACCGCAAGTAAGCCTGGTGAGGTGGCCAAATCGGGATATGGAGAGAGGCGTCTTTTAAATCCAGTGAGACCATGAACTCCCGTTCTTCCACTCCCGTAATCACTGCTCGCAAGGATTCCATCTTGAACTTGAAAACCTTTAGGTAAGGGTTCAAGGATATTAGATTCAAAATGGGCCTTACCGAACCGTCCGGTTTCGGCACCACAAACAGGTTGGAGTAGTAACCCTTTCCCTGTTGCTGCAGTGGCACTGGAACAATGACTCGGGACTGAACCAATTTTAGGATGGCCTGTTGCAGCGTAACACGCGTATCCTCCAAAGCTGGTAAGCTTCATTTGAAAAGTCGTTGGGGAGGAGCGCCGTCGACCTCCAGCTTGTAGCACTGACAAATTAGGTCGTTTACCCAGGTATCCTGGCAGGAGCTTTCCCAGAAGCGGCTGAAGTGACGCTGCCGAGCTCCCACCTCGAGATTCCCTCAGGTTGGGTGGGCACCGTCATGCTGAGGCCTTAGAGCAGTGGTTTTCAACCACTGTGCCGCGGCACACTGGTGTGCCGCCAGTGGCTTTCAGATGTGCCGCCAGAGATGCGCTGGCCGTCATCACGCTGGTGAACTTTGGCAGCGCAGCGTGACACATCGCCTGCCCACCCGCCCGCCGCAAGCCCGGCTGCCCGCCCGCCGCCGCCAGGCTGCCCGCCCGCCGCCGCCAGGCAAGTGCTGCTCCCTACTGCTCCTCACTACTAACGGCTGCATTAACCCCTGCCTGCCAGCCGCCAGCAAAGTGCTGCTCCCTGCTGCACCTCACTGCTCACGGCTGCATTAACCCCTGCCGGCTGACGCTGAGGGAGGGAGAGGCAAAAGGAAAAGTGATACTGGAACCTTACAGGTAAGGTCCAGTGTATTTGCATTAATTTTACAGTAATAGCTGTGTGAACAGTGTGCAGAATTAATGTGGGGGCCAATATGTGTAATTACTGTGGAGGGCCCATGTGTGTAATTACTGTGTGTGTGTGTGTGTGTGTGGGGGGGGGGGGTGTAATTACTGTGTGCGGGGGGGGGCAATGTGGGCGGGGACGATATGTGTAATTACTGTGGGTGGACAATATGTGCAATTAATGTGTGTGGGGGGGCAATATGTGTAATTACTGTGGGGACCAACGTGTGTTTTAATTCCCCATGTGGGCCAAAGTGAGTTGTTGGTTTTTTTTTGGGGGGGGGGGGGGGTTGTCCGTGGGGTACTGATGGTGTGCCTTGGCAATTTTTGAATTTTGTTCGGCGTGCCCCGAATTGAAAAAGGTTGAAAATCACTGCCTTAGAGGAAGCTAAACTGGAGCTCTGTTCCTGAGAACCTGCGGTTGCTGGTTTTCTTGTCTTACTTCTGGTGCCTCTAGCTGCATTGGAGGCACCTCTAGCCCTAGATCTAAATCTGTTAGACCGAAAGGACTGGGCAGACGGCCCCGAATAGGAACGTCTAGCCGGCAGGGCCCCAGAGGGGAGAAACGTGGATTTCCCCGCAGTAACTTTTCGAAATCCACGTATCCAATTCAAACCCCCGAAGAGCCATCTCCTGAAAAAGGAACAGACTCTACACTGCGCTTGGACGGTGCGTCCGTTATCCACGGACGCAACCACAAAGCTCTGCGAGCCGACACTGCCATAGCAGTGGTCCTAGCATTAATATTGCCTATCTCCTTGAGAGAGTCACACAGGACGCATGCAATGTCTTGAATGTGTTTTAGGAGAGTCACCGCAGTGACCAGGGACATATCCCCCGAGAGGCCCTCTTGAATTTGAGTAGCCCACGTATGAATGGCATGAGTCATCCACAACTCGCTATGACCGGTCTTTGTGATATTCCAGCTGCTGTGTAGATAGACTTTAGTGTAGTCTCTATTTTTCTATCCCCAGGGTCCTTTATGGTAAAGGAGTCCGGAGCTGGCAGCACCGCCTTTTTAGATAGGCGAGAGACTGATACGTCTACAGCCAGGGGTTCTTCCCAGAGTTTCCTGCCTTCAGCAGCAAATGGGAAAGTGTGCAAAAACCGTTTTGCCACTTGGTATTTCTTATCTGGATTTTTCCAGGCTAACTTAAACAGGCCATCCAGTTCTGCAGAATCAGGGAAACGGACACTGAGTTTGTCTGTGTTAAGAAAAACGACTGCTGTGCTACAGTGTCCTCTAGAGGGAGTTTTAACACATCCCGTATAGCCAGAATGAGGGGCTCAATACCCTGTGCAGAAAGGGAATCCCCAGTAACAAGATCCAAGTCCTCCCCCTCCTCCTGTATCTCCTCACCAGAGTCTGAGAGCAAAGCAGATAATCCACGTTTTTGTGGTCCTGATCTAGAGGGGGGCTGTTGAATACTAGCAGTGAGCTGAGATAACATATCTGACATCATGGATTTTATGGCACCTAGCCAGGAAGGCTCTTGACCCTCCCCCTTCCCGCCCCCTCACTGAGTTGTGAGGACTGGCTGCATTGTTCACATGATATGGAACCAGATGTAGAGGGAGAGAATCTGGTGTGACATACACTGCATAATTGTTGTTTTACCATGTTTACAGTAAAAAACACATACACACAGACAAGTAATATAATAGCAAGCCTGCCTTTACTGTATGTGAGAGGGAGACAAAGAGAAGGGAATAGCACACCCAAGCTAAACAGCCCCAATGAGACTGTAAGCGGTTATATCATGGTGTAACACCAGAGTTTTTGTCCTTTTCAGGACACAGATTGTGTACAGTATCAGCTCTCCCCCTTTGCTACACCCCTGTACCAGTTTTCCTGCGTATCCTGAGTGTCTGGAGGAACTGTGTGTGCCTGCTGCTGCAGCTGTAAGCAGAGGAAGGCGCCAAAACGCTGCTGGCCCCCGCTCTGAGGAAGATCCGCCCCCTGTAATGGCACCGGAGCTTCATAGATATTTATACTGGCAAAGTCTCCATAGAAGTGTTAGTTTTCATTACCGCTGCCAGTGTACACAGGGGGGTTATAGCAGGTCCCTCCCGGGAGGGTCCCGTATGCCGCCCCTGCGTTTGTGCCACACCAAGAACCGGGGGACCCCCCTAGCGGGGCCCCCGGTTTGTACTCACCACTCTTGTCACCTTTGTTAGGGGTGCGCAGTGTGACCTCTAAGGCGCAGTGCCCCGCTGTACAACAACCTCTCAGGACGGTGGTCCTACAGTGGGGAAGCAGCTCTGACGCCTGAAGATACCGGTAACGATCCCCCGCCCCTAACCCCACGGTGCAGGTATGCTGTTGCTCAAATAGCATACCGAAAATAATAAAAATAATAACGTTTTAAAAGAAACTGAAGAAAAGCTCTTTGGAGCTCCAGAGCGTGCATCCTCTCCTGAGGGCACTTTTTTCTAAACTGCCTGTGGGAGGGGACATAGAGGGGAGGAGCCAGCACACCCAGTTGAAGAAATTTAAAGTGCACTGGTTCCTTTGGACCCAGTCTATACCCCCATCGTACTAATTCCCCAAAATCCCTTATGGATGCTAGAGAAAACTACAATTCATATTATCTAGAGAACATGCATAAAAACATAATTAAATATGGATTATATTGTTCTGTTCAAAACTTTTCTAGCAAACACAAATTGTATTTTTAGTAGTATATGATTATACACCATGTAAGATTGTGCTGCAGACATACCATCACTGTTTGTGAGTTGCTTAAGGAAAAAAAAACAAAACAGGTTTTAAATATAATGGCAGAACAGATCTAATAGCTTAACAAATGTGGGCAGTATGGATGTTGTAATGGTTAGCATTACTGCCTCACAGCACGGAGGTCATGGGTTCCATTCCCACCATGGCCCTAACTGGGTGGAATTTGTATATTCTCCATGTGCTTGCGTGCCGTTTCCCCTGGGTACTCCGGTTTCCTCCCACAATCCAAACACATGGTAGGTTAATTGGAACCCAACAAAATTAACCCTAGCGTGAATGTGTCTGTGTGTACATGTGGAAGGGAAAAATAGATTGTAAGCTCCGCTGGGGCAGGGACTGATGTTAATGGCCAAATATTCTCTGTAAAATGCTCGGTATATGTGTGTGCTACATAAATAACTTGCAGTAAATAAATTAAAAAAATGTTTTTGTGAATTTCAATTTAAGTTTTTTTTTTCAAGTAGGACATACAGTAAATGACATCACTCATAGGACTAAATCAGACCCGATTTCAGCAGCAAATTTGTTAGCTAATGGGCAAAACTATGTGCTCTGCAGGTGGGGAAGATATAACATGTGCAGATAGGTAGATTTGGGTGGGTTATATTGTTTCTGTGCAGGGTAAATACTGGCTGCTTTATTATTACACTGCAATTTAGATTTCAGTTTGTACACACCCCACCCAAATCTAACTTACTCTGCACATGTTACACCCGCCCCACCTGCAGTGCACATGGTTTTGCCCATTAGCTAACAAATCTGCTGCTGCGATCAGATCTGAATTAGGCGCATGATATTTAAATGACACAATAATCAAAAGCAGATCACAACAGCATGTGCTAGCTTCTCTTTATCTCACATCAGCCACACTGATACATCTTATTGATCATACAAGGACGAGGAGAGATGAGCAGAGTAAAAGACAGGGGGCAGTACCTGGCGGTGTACGCAAACTCCACTAGCTGCTCTATAATGTCAGGTTCTGCGTCTTTCAGCTCTACTTCGAAGGACTTTGATTCAATCATGTTCGCTGAAAAAAAAAGGAAGATTTAAAAGATTTGCATATGTAAAACAACACTTTTAAATTCATGGGGGAGTCAGAGAATACAATGGGCACTTCAAGTGGGGTTTTTTCAGCAGCAGCTGCTCTTATTTCACAGACCACCAGATGGTATCTTTTCCCAGACTCCTCATGTACAGGGAAAGATTACTATGTACCTCGGTAAATATGCCATGTTATGTTTAATATGACTGGTCAGGAATACAGATAAGGAAGAGGCAGGGCAATGAAAACTGTCATCTATATGACAGATACCACTGCAAAACAAATTCCCGAGAAAGGAAACATTTATTGTACTTGCCAGTGATTGCGGAAAATAATATTTAATATTAGCCCGAATACCTATCAATCCTCTATATACAACTAGTACTGAGGGGAAGCAGTTAGCTTCCCAACACACGGGATCCCGGCGGTCAATATACCAACGGCGGGATCTCGAAGTAGGACGCAATGCCGGCGTGTACATATCGACGCCGTTTGGGATGCCGGCGTCACATTACCAACAGCCGGCATCCCGATCGTCCCAACAGCGGGACGTGCTGGCGTCCTGTTGCAGGGGGAAGGGGGGGGGGGGGGGGGCAGGGGTTAGGTTTAGGCTGGAGAAGGGGCTTAGGGTTAGGAAGCAGGGAAGGGAAGGTTGGGGACCGGGGATGGAAGGTTAGGTTTAGGCAGCAGGGAATGAAGGGTTGGCGTTAGGCACCACCGGGGAGGGTTAGGGTTAGGGACCGGGGACGGAGGGTTAGGCACAAAGAAGCGGAGGTCAGGGTTAAGCACCTAGCGGGGAGGGTTAGGTTTAGGCAGCGAGGAATGGAGGGTTGGGGTTAGGCACCACCGGGGAGGGTTAGGGTTACGCACCACCGGGGAGGGTTAGGGTTACGCACCCACAAGGGAGGGTTAGGGACCAGGGACGGAGGGTTAGGCACAAAGAAGCGGAGGTCAGGGTTAGGCACCTAGCAGGGAGGGTTAGGTTTAGGCAGCAAGGAATGAAGGGTTGGGGTTAGGCACCACCGGGGAGGGTTAGGGTAGGGGGCAGAGGAGGGTTAAAGGGCTTTCTGCTGGACTGTCGGGATTCTGATGGTCGGGATGCCGCTGTCGGTATACTGACAGCCAGCATCCCGTCCATTGGCAAATCATGCTGAACCCGTACTGAGGAGTACCTTACAGCGGGAGGATACTTACTGGTAAACATCAGATTAAAGAAATGACTTGCAGCTGCCAAAACAACGCGGTGAGCTGGGATCTTTCGATCTTGCACCATAAGAATGACGTCACACAAGGTTTTCTACAATGAAAGTACAGATATGCGTGAGTAAAATGTAATAGACAAAAATAAGGAGAAATAAAATACCACCACTGTAAAAAGGACAATGTGAATCCAGAACAATATGGAAGACATACGATAAACAAGTCATGTCCGTTCTGTAACATTTTATAAACCCTAGTAATGATATAACAATGGTCACCAACAGGACTCTATTTGGACCTACGCTCCACCCTAGAAAAGGAAAAAGGACTTTGCCCATCATGATGGACCTCACAGGTTATTACGGAACAATTCAGTTGCATCTGTTGGATGTTGCTTTGACACATTATGATGTCCATAATTGCATTCTTCTGGTTTAATGTGTGTCACCTTAGCATAGAAGATGATACAGTCACCTACTGACAAACAATACCGTCATACTCCATCTCTCTCTCCTGTCCTTTACTACAGAAGAGCACAGGAGGATGGGGGGTGCCAGGGGACACGCTATATGTGACAACAGTGCATCAGGTGTTTGGGAATAGACGGAAACAACAGATCAGGAGAGGAGGGAGACAGAGCAACGGTTGGCAGGCAGTGGCAGTACCAGTCGTCTGGGATGGGAGTAAGGGACAGACATAAGGGGTTCTGGGAATGATGGAGAGCTACATCCAAGGGGAGGTTAGGGCGGAGACCTGAATATCATGAAGTTTAGAGTTGTAAGCTGCAATTGGTTAAATAAACTTTATTTCTGTATCCAGTTTCTACTCTCTTTGTAATCCTTTATTATAAAGATTACAATGCAATGCTGACAATAGCATTGACGAATCATTTAGAACGCAAAACTTTACGATTACCCATTTATGAAACGAGTCAGTAAATAAACATTGTCTCTTGGTGCTGCGTTTCAAAGCGTCAGCAAAAAAATATTTATACATTTGTAGAGTTGACAGACCTGACTGTCCTGATTGAGGTGATCGGTAGAATGCAACCATCCTGCTAGGGAGGGCTTAGGAAACCCGTGACTCTTTGGTTATTGTGGATTTACAGTTTGAGTCTGGCATGCTGTCACTTGTAGTTCTACAGCAGGACTGCTACAATTTGCTGACACCTCTAGCTGTTACTGAACTACACATATCCATGGAGATGAAGCAAAACATAACACATGTGACCAAAAATAAGATTTTACTTACCGGTAAATCTATTTCTCGTAGTCCGTAGTGGATGCTGGTGACTCCGTAAGGACTATGGGGAATAGACGGGCTCTGCAGAAGACAGGGCACTCTAAGAAAGAATCAGGACTACTGGTGTGCATTTCTCCTCCCTCTATGTCCCTCCTCCAGACCTCAGTTAAGGAAACTGTGCCCGGAAGAGCTGACAGTGCAAGGAAAGGATTTTGGAATCCAGGGTAAGACTCATACCAGCCACACCAATCACACCGTATAACTCGTGATAAATTTACCCAGTTAACAGTATGAACAACAACAGAGCATCAGACCAACCTGATGCAACCATAACATAACCCTTATGAAGCAATAACTATATACAAGCATTGCAGAAGAAGTCCGCACTTGGGACGGGCGCCCAGCATCCACTACGGACTACGAGAAATAGATTTACCGGTAAGTAAAATCTTATTTTCTCTAACGTCCTAGTGGATGCTGCGGACTCCGTCAGGACCATGGGGATTATACCAAAGCTCCCAAACGGGCGGGAGAGTGCGGATGACTCTGCAGCACCGAATGAGCAAACACAAGGTCCTCCTCAGCCAGGGTATCAAACTTGTAGAATTTTGCAAACGTGTTTGAACACGACCAAGTAGCTGCTCGGCAAAGCTGTAATGCAGAGACCCCTCGGGCAGCCGCCCAAGAAGAGCCCACCTTCCTTGTGGAATGGGCTTTCACTGATTTTGGATGCGGCAATCCAGCCGCAGAATGAGCCTGCTGAATCGTGTTACAGATCCAGCGAGCAATAGTTTGCTTTGAAGCAGGAGCACCCAGCTTGTTGGATGCATACAGGATAAACAGCGACAGTTTTCCTGACTCCAGCCGTTCTGGCTACATAAACCTTCAAAGCCCTGACTACATCTAGTAACTTAGAATCATCCAAGTCACGAGTAGCCGCAGGCACCACAATAGGTTGGTTCAAATGAAAAGATGACACCACTTTCGGCAGAAATTGCGGACGAGTCCGTAATTCTGCCCTGTCCATATGGAAGACCAGATAGGGGCTTTTACATGACAAAGCCGCCAATTCTGACACACGCCTAGCCGAAGCCAAGGCCAATAGCATGACCACTTTCCACGTGAGATATTTTAACTCCACGGTCTTAAGTGGCTCAAACCACTGAGATTTCAGGAAACTCAACACCACGTTAAGATCCCAAGGTGCCACTGGTGGCACAAAAGGGGGCTGAATATGCAGCACTCCCTTTACAAACGTCTGAACCTCAGGAAGAGAAGCCAGTTCCTTTTGAAAGAAAATGGATAGGGCCGAAATCTGGACTTTTATGGATCCTAATTTTAAGCCCATAGTCACTCCCGAATGTAGGAAGTGAAGGAAACGGCCCAGCTGGAATTCCTCCGTAGGGGCATTCCTGGCCTCACACCAAGCAACATATTTTCGCCATATACGGTGATAATGCTTAGCCGTCACGTCCTTCCTAGCCTTTATTAGCGTAGTAATAACCTCATCCGGAATGCCTTTTTCTGCTAGGATCCGGCGTTCAACCGCCATGCCGTCAAACGCAGCCGCGGTAAGTCTTGGAACAGACAGGGTCCCTGTTGCAACAGATCCTGTCTGAGAGGCAGAGGGCATGGGTCCTCTGTGAGCATTTCTTGCAATTCCGGATACCAAGTCCTCCTTGGCCAAACCGGAACAATGAGTATTGTTCTCACTCCTTTTTTTCTTACGATTCTCAGCACCTTGGGTATGAGAGGAAGAGGAGGAAACACATAAACCGACTGGAACACCCATGGTGTCACTAGTGCGTCCACAGCTATCGCCTGAGGGTCTCTTGACCTGGCGCAATACATTTGTAGCTTTTTGTTGAGGCAGGATGCCATCATGTCCACCTGTGGCAGTTCCCAACGACTTGTAACTGTGTGAAGACTTCTTAATGAAGTCCCCACTCTCCCGGGTAGAGGTTGTGCCTGCTGAGGAAGTCTGCTTCCCAGTTGTCCACTCCCGGAATGAACACTGCTAACAGTGCTTTTATGTGATTCTCCGCCCCGCAAAGAATTCTGGTGGCTTCCGCCATCGCCACCCTGCTCCTTGTGCCGCCTTGGCGGTTTACATGAGCTACTGCGGTGATGTTGTCTGCCTATATCAGCACCGGTTGGTAGCGAAGCGGAGGCTCCGCTTGACTTAGGGCGTTGTATATGGCCCTTAGTTCCAGGATATTGATGTGCAGACAAGTCTCCTGACTTGACCACAGACCCTGGAAATTTCTTCCCTGTGTGACTGCCGCCCCCCCCCCCCCCCCCCCTCGGAGGCTTGCATCCGTGGTCACCAAAACCCAGTCCGGAATGCCGAACCTGCGACCCTCGATAAGGTGAGCGCTCTGCAGCCACCACAAAAGAGACTCCCTGGCCCTGGGGGATAGGGTGATCAGCCGCTGCATCTGAAGATGCGATCCGGACCACCTGTCCAACAGATCCCACTGAAAGGTCCTCGCATGGAACCTGCCGAAGGGAATGGCTTTGTATGACGCCACCATCTTTCCCAGGACTCGCGTGCATTGATGCACCAACACCTGTTTTGGTTTTAAGAGGCCTCTGACCAGAGTCACGAGCTCCTGAGCCTTCTCCGCCGGGAGAAAAACCTTCTTCTGGTCTGTGTCCAGAATCATGCCCAAGAAGGGCAGACGCGTCGTAGGAATCAGCTGCGACTTTGGAATATTCAGAATCCAGCCGTGCTGTTGCAACACCTCCCGGGAGTGTGCTACGCTGATCAGCAACTGCTCTCTGGACCTCGCCTTTATGAGGAGATCGTCCAAGTATGGGATAATTGTAACTCCTTGCTTTTGCAGAAGCACCATCATTTCTGCAATTACCTTGGTAAATATTCTCGGTGCCGTGGACAGACCAAACGGCAACGTCTGGAATGGGTAATGACAATCCTGTACCACAAATCTGAGGTACGCCTGATGAGGTGGATAAATGGGGACATGAAGGTATGCATCTTTTATGTCCAGAGACACCATATAATCCCCCCCTTCCAGGCTTGCGATGACCGCTCTGAGCGATTCCATCTTGAACTTGAACCTTTTCAGGTATATGCTCAGGGATTTTAAATTCAATATGGGTCTGACCGAACCGTCCGGTTTCGGTACTACAAACATGGTCGAATAATAACCCTTTCCTTGTTGAAGGAGGGGAACCTTGACCACCACCTGCTGAAGATACAATTTATGAATTGCAGTTAACCCTGTTTCCCTCTCGTGGGGGGAAGCCGCCGGCAGGGCCTTCGGTGAGGGGGCATCTTCTCAAAGTCCAGCTTGCATCCCTGAGACACAATATCTATTGCCCAGGGACCTAACAGGGAGTGAACCCACTTGTGGCTGAACTTAGGCAGGCGTGCCCCCACCGGGCCTAGCTCCGCCTGTGGAGCCCCAGCGACATGCGGTGGATTTTTGTAGAGGCCGGGGAGGACTTCTGTTCCTGGGACCTAGCTGTGTTGTGCAGCTTCTTTCCTCTGCCCCCGCCTCTGGCAAGAAAGGACGCACCTCGGACTTTCTTGTTTCTTTGTTCTAAAGGCTGCATTTGATAATGTCGTGCTTTCCTAGGCTGTGCAGGAATATAAGGCAAAACAACAGAATTACCAGCTATAGCTGTGGAGGCCAGGTCCGAGAACCCTTCTCCACACAATCCTCAGCCTTCCATATGCCTCTTAAGTCGGCATCATCTGTCCATTGCATATTCTACAGGACACGTCAAGCAGAAATCGACATAGCTTTGTCTCTAGGACCCAGTATACTCATGTCTCTTTGGGCATGTTTTATATTATATTTATATATATATATATATATATATATATATATACATACATACATACTAGGGTCTCAACCTCTGTTGATAAGGTACCTGTCCACGCTGCCCCAGCGCTATAAACCCATGCCGACACAATCGCCGGTCTGAGTAGTGTACCGTGACACCCTAGGGGAAGATTCCCATCGTATCCTGGCCCTAGTGGGGAAAGGATACTGCCTGAGAATTCTTTGTGGGAAACTGTAGTCTCTTGTCTGGAGATTCCCGCTCTTTTTCCTCATGAGAGGAGGGAAATTTACCTCAGCTTTCTTCCCCTTAAACATGTGTACCCTTGTGTCAGGGACAGATGAATCATCAGTGATATGCAAATCATCTTTTATTACAATAATCATATATTGAATACTTTTCTGCCATTTTGGCTGTAACTTTGCATTATCGTAGTCGACACTGGAGTCAAACTCTGTGTCAATATCAGTGTTTATTATTTTGGATAGTGAGCATTGTGAGACTCTGAAGGTCTCTGCGCCATAGGGACAGACATGGGTAGATTTCCTGTCTGTTCTCTAATCTTTTGTGCAATAAATTCACCTCAGCACTTAATTACACATATCCAACAGGTGTCGGCGTTGTCGACGGAGACACCCTCACATACACATATTTGCTCTCTCTCCTCTCTAAGGGGGGCCTTTTACCTCAGACATGTCGACACACACGTACCGACACACCACACACACAGGGGATGCTCTATTTGAAGACAGTTCCCCCACAAGGCCCTTTGGAGAGACAGAGAGAGAGTATGCTAGCACACACCCCAGCGCTATATGACCCAGGAATCACACAGTAACGTAGTGTTAACCCAGTAGCTGCTGTATATATTGTTTTTACGCCAAATTTATGTGCCCCCCCTCTCTTTTCACCCTCTTCTATCGTGCTTCTGCAGGGGAGAACCTGGGGAGCTTCCTCTCAGCGGAGCTGTGGAGAGAAAATGGCGCTGGTGAGTGCTGAGGAAGAAGCCCCGCCCCCTCAGCGGCGGGCTTCTGTCCCGCGATTTTGTGAAAAATAATGGCGGGGGCTCATGCATATATACAGTGCCCAGCTATATATATGCTCTATTTTGCCAGGAGGCACTCAATTGCTGCCCAGGGCGCCCCCTTCCCCCCCTGCGCCCTGCACCCTACAGTGACCGGAGTGTGTGGGTTAGTGTGGGAGCAATGGCGCACAGCTGCAGTGCTGTGCACTACCTCATATGAAGACAGGAGTCTTCTGCCGCCGATTTTGATGTCTTCTTGCTTCACTCGCCGGCTTCTGTCTTCTGGCTCTGCGAGGGGGACGGCGGCGCGGCTCCGGGAACGGACGACCAAGGGTGAGTTCCTGTGTTCGATCCCTCTGGAGCTAATGGTGTCCAGTAGCCTAAGAAGCGCAACCTATCCGCAGTTAGTAGGTTTGCTTCTCTCCCCTCAGTCCCACGTAGCAGAGAGTCTGTTGCCAGCAGATCTCTCTGAAAATAAAAAAAAATCCTAATAAAATACTTTCTTATTAGCAAGCTCAGGAGAGCTCACTAAAGTGCACCCAGCTCTGACCGGGCACAGATTCTAACTGAGGTCTGGAGGAGGGACATAGAGGGAGGAGCCAGTGCACACCAGTAGTCCTAATTCTTTCTTAGAGTGCCCTGTCTCCTGCGGAGCCCGTCTATTCCACATGGTCCTTATGGAGTCCCCAGCATCCACTAGGACGTTAGAGAAAACAGGAGGTATTTCCCTAGTCACAGAGCAGACATGAGTGTCACTCTAGGGGCAGGGGCAGGATTAGTGAGGAGGGCATATTTACATTTTAAAAGGCGAAATGTTAGATGTGATGTATTGCTACAGCTATAGTGCTACATCACGTCTAACATTTTGGCCTCCAAATGTAATTATGCCCTCTTCACTGATCAGCACCCTGAAACTAGAGTGACACTAGACAATCATGTGCCAGGCAGCATGGCACTGAAAGGGCAGTCAGCCTGGCACAGACAAGGAACAGCAGGGTGTCAGGAATCATGGTACAGATAGGACACTGCAGAATGTTAGGCAGCCTGGCACACACAGGGCACAGCATGCAAGTCTGGTACAGATAATGCAAAACGGGGTGCCCAACAGCCTGACAAGGCACAGCAGGGTGTCAGGCTGCCTGGCACACACAGGGCACGGTGGGGTGTCAGGCTGCCTGGCAAACACAGGGCACGGCGGGGTGTCAGGCTGCCTGGCAAACACAGGGCACGGCAGGGTGTCAGGCTGCCTGGCACACACAGGGCACGGCAGGGTGTCAGGCTGCCTGGCACACACAGGGCACAGCAGGGTGTCAGGCAGCCTGGCACACACAGGGCACAGCAGGGTGACAGGCTGCCTGGCACACACAGGGCACAGCAGGGTGACAGGATGCCTGGCATACACAGGGTACAGCGAGGCATCAGGCTACCTGGACACACAGAGCACAGCGGGGTGTCCGGCAGCCGGGCACAGCGGAGTGTCTGGCAGCCGGGCACAGCGGGGTGTCCGGCAGCTGGGCAGTGGGGTGTCAGGCAGCCGGGCACTCACAGGGCACGGCGGGGTGTCAAGCAGCCTGGCACAGACAAGGCACGGCGGGATGTCAAGCTGCCTGGCACACACAGGGCACGGCGGGGTGTCAAGCTGCCTGGCACACACAGGGCACGGCGGGGTGTCAAGCTGCCTGGCACACACAGGGCACGGCGGGGTGTCAGGCTGCCTGGCACACACAGGGCACGGCGGGGTGTCAGGCTGCCTGGCACACACAGGGCACGGCGGGGTGTCAGGCTGCCTGGCACACACAGGGCACGGCGGGGTGTCAGGCTGCCTGGCACACACAGAGCACAGCGGGGTGTCAGGCTGCCTGGCACAGCGGGGTGTCACAGGGCACAGCAGGGTGTCAGGCAGCCTGGCACAGACAGGGCACAGCGGGGTGTCAGGTAGCCTGGCACACACAGGGCACGGCGGGGTGTCAGGCTGCCTGGCACACACAGGGCACAGCGGGGTGACAGGCTGCCTGGCACACACAGGGCACAGCGGGGTGACAGGCTGCCTGGCACACACAGGGTACAGCGAGGCATCAGGCTGCCTGGCACACACAGGGTACAGCGAGGCATCAGGCTGCCTGGACCACACAGAGCACAGCGGGGTGTCCGGCAGCCGGGCACAGCGGGGTGTCACAGGGCACAGCAGGGTATCAGGCAGCCTGGCACAGACAGGGCACAGCGGGGTGTCAGGCAGCCTGGCACACACAGGGCACAGCAGGGTGACAGGCTGCCTGGCACACACAGGGTACAGCGAGGCATCAGGCTGCCTGGCACACACAGGGCACAGTGGGGTGTCAGGCAGTCGGGCACAGCGGGGTGTCAGACAGCCTGGCACAGACAGCGGGATACCTGGCAGGGGGCTGTTACCTGTTTGCGCATGATGTTCATCACTCCCATGAAACTCGCCAGCAGTTTGGCTTCCTCCCGGGCAGCGAATTTCTTCTCGGTTTTCTTCTTGTTGGGGTTTTTCTCCACACCCTGCGCAGCCATCCTTCTCCGGGGCCGCCCGCCCCGTCCCCCGGTCCCCTCCGGCCCCTGTCACGGCTCCCAACCCAGAGACACAGCGGCCCCAGGCCGCCACTAACAACAACAACAACAACAAGGCAGCGGTGTGCGGAAAGTGACTGGGCCGGGGTAACTCAGGCTGCAGGCCGGGTCCGCGACACTATTGGCTACCGATGACGAGGCCTCAGTACACAGCCGCTGCGATTGGTGCAGAATTGTGCCCCAGCCCCTCCGGGGATGACATCATCACCTCAGCCCGAGTCCGACCGCCGCCGCTGCCTGAACCTCAAAGTCCGGACTCCGGTACCTGGCGGGGTTCTGGAGCGGAGGCGAGCCGGTCACTGCTGGCGGGATAGCTACCTCTGGTGGCCGGAGGTGGCGGGCCAATCACCGGCCATAGCAGCATAGTCACCTCTAGTGGCCGGAGGTGGGCAGGTCACTGGGCATGGGGGGTCTATGTACTAAGCCTTGGGGAGAGGTAAATTGGATGGAGATAAACTAACAACCAATCAGCTCCGGTCATTTTTTAAAACACGGCCTGTTTTATGACAGGAGTTGGAGGCTGGTACTTTATCTCTCTCCTACAAGGATAATCAATTTGGGCCGAAGCTGGCGGGTGATAAGTATCGCCGCAGGGGGCTATTTAATTGGCCCGGATAAGCCGGCGCGTGCTGTGGCTTATCGGGGGTTTTGCTTCGTTTTCATCCGAAAACGGGGCTATTTCACCCGAAAACACACAGGTTTCACTGAACCTGTGTGTTTACGGGTGTAAAAGGACTTGTTACCGGCCGAGCTAATTAAATAACCCGACCGCAGCACCCGAAGAAACATCGGGGGTTTTTACTCCCGCTGTCTCTTCGGGCCAAATTGAATATCCCAGCTAGCCTCAGTACATTGGCCCCTTTGTCACTTCTAGTGACAGTCAATGGCCACTAGAAATGACTACTAGAAATTACTTCTGTGCACTTTTCTTAGGGTACCTCTAGGATCTGCAGGTGGGCCAGTCACTGGGCACTGCCACGTCTTGTATCTGGAGTTGACCAGTCACTGGGCATAATCACATCTAGTGGTGGGAGACGGGCCAGTGACTATGTGCTACAGTATCTATAACAAACTGTGATTTCCTATTCATTATAGCAAGGTTAGGCACTACAATGCCAACCCCTAACTCTTGGTGGCTAAACAATGTAGGCCGCCCATTATCTGGTGGCACAATGCCGATTACTTAATCACTGGTGGCTGTACAATGTAAATTTTCAGATTTCTGATGGTTTTACATTGAAGTTACCCAAATGTCCAGTGGATATACAATGCAGAGCTTCCAAATGACCAGTGGCACTACAATGTACATTACAGACCCAGATCATTTAGTGGTGACACCGTGCATCATATATATCTAGTGAAGGGTTGGTATAGCATGACGGCGGGATCCTGGGGGGGGGGGGGGGGGGCAAGCGCAACAAAGCCCCTTGCAGGCTTGCTGCGCTCACCACGCCGCAGGCTCGGTGGCGAGCTGCGATCGCCACAGGTTCTATTCTATGGGTGTTGTGGACACCCATGAGTGGGAATAGTCCCTGATAGTCAGCATGCTAACTGTAGGGATTGTGAGGGGGCGGGATGTAGGTGCCGGTATTGTGACCGGCGGTTTCCTGACTGCCTGTCACATAACTACATCCCCTGGTGAAAGCACCATTTTTTATTTACTGTCACATTGGGATACGCTTCTTTGGCAGTATCCAAAAGTCATCAAACTAAATGGCCTCCAGACTCAGATTAGTGAACAGTGAACATCATTGGGACAGTCACCCTAGATTCCCAGGAACTGATTGGTGAATGATTGCTGCTATCTACTGATCGCATTGGGAAGCATGGCAGCTTCCTGGCCTTGCCAACAATGCAGTGGGTGGGAGAAATACTGTATGACACCCTGAGGCCTGACTCCATGGGCCAAATATAATAGAGTGAGACTTTCAGAAAGTGAGAGATTTGGTAAGGTTTTTCAGTTTTTTTTAAAGTGGCAATCATTTACACTGCAAAACCAGGTTGATCTTGCTGTGTAAATGATTGCCACTTTTAAAAAAAAAACCTGCAAAACCTTACCAAATCTCTCACTTTTTTTTTTTTTAACATCAATAGTTTTTATTGGGTTTTATATCGAATACAGAAAATGAAAGGGGGGGGGGTACAGAAAAAAGAAAAAGGTAGGGTGGGGAGGGATGTACACATCAATTAAATCAAACATATATCTGAAACAGGTAACATAGCGACTGAACAGGTATTCAGGTATCATCCTCATACCATGAGGTAAAAATATACCCAGTTAGGGTAATAAGGATCAGCAACTCCATCTCTCATATTGGAGGGGGGAGAGAACTGACATTACTACGGACATAACAACCAGTTTAAACCGAGATAGGGAAATTGTAGGATGGGACAATTAAGGGGTAGTTAGTTTCTCATTTAAGCTAAACTGTAATGGGGATGTTTTCCCTGGATGTGAGATGAGAGCTGCGCCCTCCCCCTCTGTGACGTATTCATGCCATTGGAACCATTGCATGATGGGCGAGGACACCGAGGAGGAATAAGGCATGGCCTCAGTTTCCATGGTATAATGGAGATGAACCTTATGGAATACTTTTAGGGCGGGAGGTACTGTTGCCTGTTTCCAGGCCTGGGCCAAAGTTGCCCTTGCTGCTATACAAATATGTCCAATATGTACCCCCGGGAGGCCGAGACCTCCAGGGGATACACATGGAGGAGAGCCAAAGCGGGGGATGGGCTCAAAGACAAACATAAAACTTTATTTATCAGCTTAAAAACATCTGCCCAAAAAGGTTGAAGGAGGGGGCATGTCCAGAAAATGTGGTACAAGTGCCCTATTTCACCACAGTTCCTCCAACAAAGTCGTGAGCAGGAGGGCCAAAATGTGTGGAGCCTATCTGGGGTCAAGTACAGTCTATTCAATAGTTTAACATGCATTTCTGAGTGATTTAAACAGCGTGACATGCGGAATGTTAACTGATATAGTTTCTCCCATTGTGCTTCTGCAATAGGGATGCCTAAATCTTTCTCCCAATGCCTCTGGGCATTAGACTTCTGATATGGAGTCAATGCGACAAGTGTGTTGTACCAATAGGTGATATCTTTAGTGGATGTAAACAGTACAACACAGGATAAAACAGATTGAGCCATGGCGCTAGGGGGAATTCGTACAGTGGGTAAGCTCTTAAACCAGTGTCTGATTTGAAAATAATGAAATAATTCAGTATGCGGGAGGGAGAATCTATCTTGCAACTGGGCGAATGACAGAAAGGCAGTTCCATCTAATAGGTCCCCGAGGGTATAGATATTGCAATCACTCCACACAGAAACATGTAGATTTGGGATTCATTTACTCACAGCTTTAAGTGAAAGGGCAGTGTAAGGGGCATTAAAGCCAGGTAGTTTACTCGTCAAACTATCCCACATTCTTAGGGAAGAGGCCGTAGAGGGAAGCATGACCAAATCGCTGGGGCGCAGGGCTCTAGGTGTCCACAACAGATCAGCTAAGGGGTAACCGATGCAACCAGCATTTTCAATATGGGCCCATAGGGATGTGGAGTTGGAGAGATTCCAAGATTTAAGTTGAGCAAGCAAGCACGCTTCTTGATATAAATTTAAATCGGGTAGTGCGAGGCCTCCTTTGCGTCGAGGGAGTATCATTCTAGTGTGTGCCAGTTTTGGGGGATGCGATTTCCATAGGTATTTTGCCATTACAACTCTGCATTTATCGAGATAAATTTTAGGAAAAGAGTAAGGTATGGTGCGAAATAAATTCATGAGTTTAGGTAGTAAGAACATTTTAAAGGCTGATAGTCGTCCCAGCCAAGATATTTCATATAGAAGCCAAGAGGATGTCAGGGTTTGGAGAGTTAGTATTAGGGGAGGGAGATTCAAATCGAAAACATTAGAGGAGGAAGGGGGAATATGTATCCCTAAATATGTTAGTGAATTAAGTTTCCAGTTGTATGAGTACTGAGTTCGTAGGGCAGCCGTGAGTTTATCTGGCAAGTGTACAGGTAGGGCATCAGTTTTGGTTGTGTTCAGTTTATAATATGAGGCCTTGCTAGAGTCGTGTAGTATCGAGTGTAAATGAGGGAGGCAGGAGGAGGGGCGAGATACAAACAGGAGGACGTCATCTGCAAATAAGCAGAGCTTATGGGAGAGTCCCCCTTGTGACACTCCAGGGAATGCAGCATCCAATCTAATTTTAGCTGCTAAAGGTTCAATGCCCAGCACGTATATCAAGGGCGAGAGAGGGCAACGCTGGCGGGTTCCATTAGTAATTGGGAAGGCGTCCGACAGGAATCCATTGCTAAACACTCTTGCCGATGGTAAAGTATATAATGCTAATATTGACTCCAAAATCCGGTCCAAGAAACCAAACTTGACCAATACAGTACGCATATATAGCCAATTTAGTCTGTCGAACGCCTTCTCAGCGTCCAGCGAGAGCAACAGAAATCCCTCTGTGTCGGGGGCCATGTCTATCAGATTAAAGACTCTGCGGGTGTTGTCAGAGGCCTGTCTGCCAGATACAAATCCCACTTGGTCGGGGTGGACCAGCAAGGGTAAGTATACGCTGAGTCGGGATGCTATCAGTTTGGCATAAATCTTAATATCGCTATTAAGCAGTGCAATTGGGCGATAATTGTGGCAGTGAACAGAATCTTTCCCAGGTTTGGGGTTAGCTACCACCTGGACCTCCAACATTTCCCCACGAAAGGCACCCGAACTAGATATATCATTGAATAGGTCAGTTAAGATGGGAGAGAGACGGTCCTTAAAGGTGAGATAGAAGTCGTTAATAAACCCATCGGGGCCAGGGGCCTTATTCCTAGGGAGGGACTTAATCACTGATTCTACCTCAAGTGCGGTCCACGGGGCATTCAGGGTATCTAACTGATCGGGGGTCAAAGAGTGGAGGTTAACAGAGGAGAGGAACTCCTGTATAGTATCAGAAGTAGGTTGAAACGTGAGGGGATCTGAGTGTAGATTATACAATTTAGTGTAATATTCTGCGAATTGATTAGCAATGTCTAGAGGATTTGCAAGCTTAGTACCTGTAGAGGAAAGAACAAATTTAATTCTGTTGCGAGCTCTTTGTACACGGAGTCTGCGAGCTAGCATTTTACCCGGTCTATTACCCACTAAATAGAATTTCTGTCGTAGCCTATTAAGGGCCACCTGAGTTTTGAAAACTAAAAGTTTTTGCAACTGGCTGCGAATGTCCGAAAGTTCCTTACGGAGGAGTCGGGTGGGATGTTTCTTATTTTTATCTTCGGCTATTTTAAGTCTATGTTCTAAATCAAGTTGGAGTTGTTTGGCTTGTTTTTTAAACGTAGCCCCAGCTTGAATGGCGGAGCCGCGGACAACCGCTTTAAACGCGCACCAATAGTTTGGCAAAGAGGTATCTGAAGGGGAATTAGTGTCTGTGTAGAGAGAGATGCAATCAGAGATAATCTTTGTTGCTAACGGGTCATGCAAGAGATGTGGAGATAATCTCCACGGTCTAGGAGGTCTAGTGTCGGATCCTACCCTCCACTTCCAATATATCGGTGCGTGGTCGGACCAGGTGATGGGTAAGATTTCAATCGTACCAGAATCCTGTAAGGTCCATTTATCACATAGCACAAGGTCAATTCGTGAATATGAATTATGGACCGATGAGAAGAACGTATAGTCTCTTCCGGTGGGGTTGTGCGTGCGCCAGATGTCATATAAATCATATTCCGCTAACACATTACGTAGTGCTACTGAAGGGCCAAGGCGGGTCTTGGATGCGGCTGAGGGAGTCTGGGACGATTTATCGAGTGTTATGCACACCAGTGCCTGCAGGAAAGTACTGGTGTCAGAACTGTTATGCACTCCAGTGTCTGCAGGAATGTACTGGTGTTTGAACTGTTATGCAAAACAAATGGACTCACAGACAAACTGGGGAATATGAGATAACGTACACAGAAGGTAATAGGGTAACAAAATACACACAAAGTGAACAGAGAAGCCCAGAGGCTAAGGAACTGGGTATCTCCTTTGTATTAGAACTGCACAGATGGAAAAAGCAAGATGTTGTGTTTTAATACATAGAGAACCCGAAATGCTGTTGCTAAGGGCAACAGCAAAACCCTAAAGGGTTACCAACGGGTGTGGCAGTAAACTCCTTGGTCAGAGATGGAATGATAGACACAAGGAGAGTCTCCACAATCCTATTTCTCACTTGCAGTGCACAGGTTTTAGCTTACTGCCACTAAACTGACCCCTGACACCTAGCACAGTGAGACAGGATTAGACAGGCAAGTCTTAGAATACAGCCGCAAACTTGCTAAGTTCACAGAGTGGTAACAGAACCCCAGCAAGCTAAACGACTGACTCCAGTCTTACTGCTAGGTCTGGATTGGCAGAGTGTAATACCAAATCCCCAGGCCTATTTGCAGTAAGCAACAAACAAATACAAAGCTACACAGTACTGGCTAACTTTCATGAACTGACTAACCAACAAAGATTCAGCAGCATCTGCTTACCCTGAAAAGAGGCCTTATAAAGCAGGTGCTGTCCACGCCCCACTCAGACTGTGAGCACAAAAACCAGCACCGGATCCCCTGCCGTGCACAGAGCCTATAACCACTGCACAGCAAAAGACCCGAACCGGAGTATCAGCTGCGCTCAGGTTACTCCACTAGCACTTGTCTCCCGGTTGCCATGACGACGTGGCAGCACAGGGCAGGAGACCCTAACAGTACCCCCCCTCTGACGAGGGGTCAAAGAACCCCTACCACCGGGTTTATCGGGGAACTGCGAGAAGAAAGAGCGTATCAGTCTGGGGGCATGAAGATCACAACTGCGCACCCACGACCGCTCCTCCGGGCCATACCCCTTCCAGTGCACCAAAAATGACAGCCGACCCCGAACCACCTTGGAGTCAAGAATCCTTTCAACAACAAACTCCCTCTGGCCACGTATCAGAAGAGGGGAAGGTCTTCCACTGGAAGAAGGATTACTAATCGCCCGTTTTAAAAGGGAACAATGAAATGTTTTATTGATACCCAAAGAACGGGGCAGATCTAACTGAAATGCCACCGGATTGATAACCCTGGTGATCTTATAAGGGCCGATGAACCGGGGCCCTAACTTATGAGATGGCTGTCTCAACTTCAAATTCTTGGTAGACAACCAGACGAAGTCTCCTAATTTGAAGCTGCAGGGTCTTTTCCGCTTATCAAAAACCCTTTTGGTCACTAATGACACAGACACAAGGGCTTTCTTCACTTTCCGCCAAATACCTCTAAGGACCGAAACCACAGAGGAACCACCAGGCGTGGAGTCCAGGGGGTCAAAAGAATTGGCCTTAGGATGATGCCCATACACACAAAGGAAGGGAGAGATCCCTGTAGCAGAGTGAGCCGCGTTGTTATAGGCAAACTCCGCCATGGACAGATGAGCAACCCAGTCAGTCTGACACTTGGAGACATAACACCTGAGGAACTGCTCCAAGGACTGGTTCACCCTTTCAGTCTGCCCATTAGACTGCGGATGGTAGCCTGACGACAAGCTGACAGAAATCTGGAGATCGGAACAAAATGCCCTCCAGAATTTGGCCACAAACTGGGATCCGCGGTCAGAGACCACATCAAGTGGCAACCCGTGGAGACGCACAACATGCAGCATAAATAATTCAGACAGGCGTCTGGCTGATGGCAGCCCAACCAGTGGAACGAAGTGCGCCATCTTCGAAAACCTGTCAACGACAACCCAGATGGCTGTCATCCCCGAGGATTTGGGCAAGTCCACCACAAAATCCATTGAAATGTGGGTCCATGGCTTAGATGGGATAGAGAGTGGATGTAATGGGCCAACAGGAACCCCTCTAGGAGTCTTATTTCGGGCACAGATGTCACATGCCCGAACCCACTGATCCACATCCTTAGCCACCGAGGGCCACCACACCGCCCTAGATAGCAACTCCCGAGTTCTGGCAATACCCGGGTGACCTGCCGACTTCTTGGCATGGAATTCCAGGAACACTCGCTGTCTTAACCTAGGAGGCACAAACAAAAGACCTACCGGAAGGTCTGGAGGAGCCTGCTCCTGTGCTCTAAGGACTAATGATTAGAGGTCCTGGGTAATGCCCACTTTAATACATGATGGGGAAACAATGGGCAACGGCTCCTCGGTGGTCTCCTGGATTGGAGCAAAACTCCGCGAGAGCGCATCAGCCTTGATGTTTTTTGACCCAGGGCGATATGTTATCAAAAAATTAAAGCGAGCAAAAAACAAAGCCCATCGTGCCTGCCTGGCATTGAGACGCTTCGCTGACTCTAAATATGCCAGATTCTTATGGTCAGTGAGAATTGAGACCACAAACTTAGCCCCCTCAAGCCAGTGTCTCCACTCCTCGAGTGCATCCTTAATAGCCAACAATTCCCGGTTACCCACGTCATAATTCATCTCGGCAGGCGAAAATTTACGGGAAAAGTAAGCACAGGGATGAAGGCGATTATCAGACACTCCCATCTGAGAAAGCACTGCCCCAATACCCATCTCAGAGGCATCCACCTCCACCACAAAAGGACGCTCTGGATCTGGGTGTCGCAGCACCTTGGCCGAAACAAATGCCCTTTTGAGACGGGCAAAAGCCGCTTTAGCCTCACAAGACCAGTGAGCAACATCCGCCCCTTTCTTAGTGAGTGCCACCAAGGGCGCCACTATAGACGAAAATCCAGCGATAAATCGTCTATAAAAATTCGCAAAGCCCAGGAAACGCTGAAGCGCCTTCAAACTAGTGGGCTGCACCCAATCCAGGACTGCCTGTACCTTGGAACCCTCCATTTGGAAACCTTCTGGGGAGATAATATATCCTAGAAATGCAATTTGCTGAACTTCAAATTCGCACTTCTCCAGCTTCGCCCCAAGCTGGTGGTCTCTGAGTTTCTGGAGGACTAAGCGTACATGCTTCCGATGTTCCTCCAGGGAATGGGAGAAGATTAGGATGTCATCTAAGTATACAACTAAGAATCTATCCAAATATTCCCTGAGCACATCATTCATGAAATCCTGGAAGACTGCCGGGGCATTACAGAGCCCAAAAGGCATCACCAAATATTCATAATGCCCTGAGTGGGTATTAAAGGCAGTCTTCCATTCATCCCCCTCTCTTATTCGGATTAGATTGTACGCACCGCGTAGGTCAATCTTAGAAAAAATGGTGGCAGTACGAAGCTGGTCAAACAAGACCGAAATGAGAGGCAGTGGGTATGAGTTTTTAATCGTGATACGGTTCAATTCCCTGAAGTCGATGCAGGGTCGCAACGAACCGTCCTTTTTACCCACGAAGAAGAACCCCGACCCAACTGGAGACTGTGAAGGTCTGATAAATCCCTTAGCCAAGTTCTCCTGAATGTACTCTGCCATAGCCTGAGTCTCAGGACGTGACAGGGAGTACAACCTGCTCTTGGGAAGCTTAGCATTTGGCAACAAATCAATGGCACAGTCATAGGGGCGATGGGGAGGTAGTACCTCTGCAATTTTTTTGGAGAACACGTCCGCAAAATCTGCATAACACCCTGGCAATCCTGGCAAACTTAGCTGCGAGAGCCTGACTGGAAGGCTCAAGCAACTCCTGAAACAATCAGTACCCCAACTAAGAATCTCCCTAGAGACCCAGTCAAATTGAGGATTGTGGGCCCTTAACCAGGGTAACCCCAACACCAATGGGGCAAAAGTACAGACAGTCACATAAAAGGACAATTTTTCAGAGTGTGTGGCTCCAATAAACAAAGAAATCTGGCTAGTGCAAGAGGTAATTTTACCTTGGGATAATGGTTCCCCGTTTAACCCACAAATCTCAATTTCCGATGCCAAGGGTACTAAGGGAACAGAGTGTTTCAGGGCGAATTGGCGGTCCATAAAAACCCCGTCGGCCCCACTGTCCACAAAGGCCTCAGTCTTGACAGTTTGACCGAGGATCTTCAAGGTCACCGGAATGATAAAAGTCTTCTTGGGAAATTCTGACTTCTGGCCTGACAGGATATTTCCCATCACCCTCAGGCCCTGAAGTTTTCCGGCTTTTCTGGGCATGATACTACCACATGACCTTTATTCCCACAGTACAAACACAACCCCTGCTGTCTCCTCCGCGTCTTCTCACGCGAGGAGAGGCGGGTAGCCCCAATCTGCATAGGCTCCTCAGAAAATTCCTCAGAGTCTGAGGTTCCCTTGGGAAGGAAGGAAATCTCAGTCTCCCTTTCAAGCCTACGCTCTCTCAGCCGTCTATCCACCCGGATGGATAACTGCATGAGCTGATCCAAGCTATCAGGCAAGGGATATTGTACCATTTGGTCCTTTATCTGGTTAGAAAGACCTCTTCGGTACTGGTGTCTCAGGGCTGGGTCATTCCACTGGGTATCATGGGCCAACCTCCGAAACTCCGTACAGTAAACCTCAACTGGCCTTCGCCCTTGCTTAAGGATCGAAATCTGAGCCTCGGCTGAGGCCGTCTTGTCAGGGTCATCATACAACATGCCCAGTGCCGTAAAAAAAGCATCAACACTTTTAAGCGACGGACAGTCAGGCTGCAACCCATATGCCCAGACCTGTGGGTCTCCTTGTAGCAAGGAAATCACTATGCCCACCCGCTGAATCTCCGACCCAGAAGACTGAGGCCTAAGCCGGAAGTATAGCTTGCAGCTCTCCTTGAAACAAAAGAACTGCGAGCGATCTCCAGAAAAACGATCCGGGAGATTTACTTTCGGCTCCTTAACCCCTGCAGGTGCTGCTGCTGCGGGAGCTCCACCAGCAGCCTGGGAGGTGTGCATTTTAATGGACAAATC
This sequence comes from Pseudophryne corroboree, assembly GCF_028390025.1. Lineage (NCBI taxonomy): Eukaryota > Metazoa > Chordata > Amphibia > Anura > Myobatrachidae > Pseudophryne > Pseudophryne corroboree. The sequence goes on from NC_086448.1 coordinate 130,278,185, forward strand.
ATTAAATTGTCGAGTCAGGACCTGCACCTGATCGACCACCTGTTGCAACGTATTTTGAGGGGTATGCTCCATATTCCCACAAAATTTCAACAGGAGTATTAGGCTGCTGAATATGTTATGCACACCAGTGCCTGCAGGAAAGTACTGGTGTCAGAACTGTTATGCACTCCAGTGTCTGCAGGAATGTACTGGTGTTTGAACTGTTATGCAAAACAAATGGACTCACAGACAAACTGGGGAATATGACATAACGTACACAGAAGGTAATAGGGTAACAAAATACACACAAAGTGAACAGAGAAGCCCAGAGGCTAAGGAACTGGGTATCTCCTTTGTATTAGAACTGCACAGATGGAAAAAGCAAGATGTTGTGTTTTAATACATAGAGAACCCGAAATGCTGTTGCTAAGGGCAACAGCAAAACCCTAAAGGGTTACCAACGGGTGTGGCAGTAAACTCCTTGGTCAGAGATGGAATGATAGACACAAGGAGAGTCTCCACAATCCTATTTCTCACTTGCAGTGCACAGGTTTTAGCTTACTGCCACTAAACTGACCCCTGACACCTAGCACAGTGAGACAGGATTAGACAGGCAAGTCTTAGAATACAGCCGCAAACTTGCTAAGTTCACAGAGTGGTAACAGAACCCCAGCAAGCTAAACGACTGACTCCAGTCTTACTGCTAGGTCTGGATTGGCAGAGTGTAATACCAAATCCCCAGGCCTATTTGCAGTAAGCAACAAACAAATACAAAGCTACACAGTACTGGCTAACTTTCATGAACTGACTAACCAACAAAGATTCAGCAGCATCTGCTTACCCTGAAAAGAGGCCTTATAAAGCAGGTGCTGTCCACGCCCCACTCAGACCTCACAGACTGTGAGCACAAAAACCAGCACCGGATCCCCTGCCGTGCACAGAGCCTATAACCACTGCACAGCAAAAGACCCGAACCGGAGTATCAGCTGCGCTCAGGTTACTCCACTAGCACTTGTCTCCCGGTTGCCATGACGACGTGGCAGCACAGGGCAGGAGACCCTAACATCGAGTTTGGGATCTAATACCAAGTTAAAATCTCCTAGGAGAATTAAGGAGCCGACTCTGACCTTTTGGATAATCAGGCAAAGCTTCCGAATAAAGGCTACCTGGTTCGAATTAGGCGCGTATAATGAGACTATAGTGACAGATTTATTTTCCAAAAGACCCGTGAGGATCAAGTAGCGACCTGCTTTGTCTGCAATTTGGGAGTGGAGGGTAAAAGGAACCCCATCTCTAAATAACAGGGCTACTCCATTTCTTTTAAAGGGACCGTTAGTGAAATATCCTATGGGGTATCTATGGTCTTTCAATACTGGGGGGTTATGGGAAGAAAAATGAGTTTCCTGTAGGGCGACTATATCTGCTTTATACTTCTGGAAAGAAGTCAATGCTAGTCTGCGCTTATTGGGGGAGTTTAAACCTTTAACATTCAATGAAAGAATACCAACCATAATTATTCAGTTATATTGCCATGTAGGTGACGGCATCCCTTCAGGAAAGGGGGGGAAAGGGTGGGGTGGAAAAAACAGGAAGGGGTAACAAAATTAGAAAAATAGTAACAAAGGGGAAGAAGAAACAAAACGACCCTGTACATCGGGTCTGCATAGCTACTGCAGGGGGGGGGGGGGGAATGCAGTAGATGAACGGGGGGCAGGCGGACTCATCAATCCACCCACCCGGGGTCAATTAGATAACTAGAGAAAACTTATGCGTAGAGAGAATACAAACACATCTCCATCCAAGCAAAAAAAAAGGCACATGAGGAATATACATATATTGAAGCCATCATGTGTCAAAAAGATAGTCCAATTAACCTATAAATTAGGTTGCGATCATAGCAACCACATGTAAACAGGAGAGCGTACACTACAAAAACCAGCTGTGTACAAATGCAACTCACCTAGAATACTATTATAAACAGACCGTTAGCAATAAACATATGCATAATAAGGCCAATATCTCTAACGGAGTAGAGAGTAACATATTAGAACATAATGAAACAATTATTAATTGTGGAGCACATTCAAGTAGTGGACCATTCCGAACGAGGTGCAGGACGCCTCTCAGTAGGGGATGGAAATTTTACCGAGATGTCCCAGTCCTCGAGCAGCTTCGCCCCGGCCTCAAGCTCCGATATTGTAAACGAGGACCCATCGTAGGAAACAATCAGCTTCACTGGGAAGCCCCACCTGTATCGAATATCTTGGGCCCGAAGGGCGGAGGTAATCGGAGCCAAGCTGCGTCGTTTAGAAAGGGTAAATGCGGAAAAGTCCGGAAACAGTTGTAATCCTCCCAAAGTGTCTGGAGTTTTTGCGTTTCGAGTTGCTTGGAGAATGCGCTCTTTAATTGTAAAGAAGTGTACCCTAAGTAACGTATCTCTAGGTGAGGTGTTGGAGAGAAATCGAGGTTTAGGGAGACGATGGATCCGGTCAATGAGCAGTTCTGCATCGGGAACACCTGGTAGAAGTCTCCTGAACAGGGACATGGCATAGTCCAACAGGTCTGCGTTATCCACTGATTCAGGTATTCCACGTATTTTAATATTGTTCCGTCTGGAGCGGTCCTCTATATCCGCCATTTTGCTTTTGAACGTTTCCAAGTCGCTTTGTTGTTGGTCGTGCGCTGTAATAAGTTCGTTGTGTGACGTCACTAATTCTTCCACTTTGCGCTCTAGAGTGTCGGTTCTGTCTCCGATAGCTGTCAACTCTACCTTGACTTCCCGTAGTGCAGCTGTAAGGTCGTGGGTCAGTTCTGATTTGAAGGCCGTCAGGACCTGACAAAGGGTCTTCACAGTTAGAGGATCATCAGAGTTAGGATCCACGCCTGATACTGAAAGTGAGCCGATCAGGTCCTTCGAGTATGGGCTTTTCGTTGGAGGAACCGACACTCCTCGAGATGTCGGAGACGTCTGTTGTTGTTTTCGGATCGGGAGGGATACCTGAGGGGGTAGCGAGTCTTTTGCTTTTTTAGGCGCCATAATGAGAGAAGAATAAAAGAGGAAGAGAAGTGGCCGGACAGTGGTGCGGCAGACGGATACTTCTAGGCCGGTGCGTTATAAGATAAACAGGATGCTGGAATTAAAACGTAATAGCATGTTTAGTATTAGGACCCCGGGTGGAAAGGGCTCATATTAGGGATCACATCCCGACGGACTGCAGAAGCGTAGAGATGATGGCCGTGTCAGACCGTGGTTGTGGAAGGAGGAGACCGCAGGCGTAGCTGGAGAGCAGTCGTGAATCAGTGAGAAAATGTACAATTAAACGGCAGAGTGGGCTGTGTCAGTTGAAGTCAGCAATGTATAATGTATCTTCAGTGAACTCAGAGCACTTGCAGAAGCACAACAGAGAGGGTTTGTGTGATTAAGAGACAGCTGCAGAGCCACTGTGCAGTGTCTCCAATGTGTGCTGCTTGAAGCAATATTATCAGTGAAAGATTTTCCAAGATGGCCGCCGCCAGCCTTACATGCAGAAGGTCAGTTATTGTACCTGCTTTCCAGGGCTCAGGAGGGTGATTCGCGGCTGTCTGAGGTAGCTGAGGGTCTGGAGCGGGTCCCCGCCGAGATTATAGTGTGAGTGGCGCCCGTAGGGAGCCAGCCGGGTTCCGCCGCGGCCGCGATCAGGCCCCGGAGCCCACCGTCGGGGCGCCTCCAAACTCGAGGCCCCGGCTTCCGGAGGTAGAGTAGGCCGCAATCTCGTAGCGGCGTGGAGAAGGTCCACAGCAGCGCAGTTTGCTGCCCCAATTAGCCCACCGCCGCTAGCAGCTGCCTGGGTCACAGCAGGGGCCAGAGGGGGTCCTTTAATGCACTCTGCAGGCGTTTTATGTGAGGAGCTCCACTGCAGCACGTCTGGTCAGCACTGTGTCCTGGCCACGCCCCAAATCTCTCACTTTTTGAAACTCACTGTATTACATTTGGCGCCTAGTCTCAAGAAATCCAAGAAAGAACTAGGAGAACAAGTCAAATTCGTGGTACTCCCCAGACATTTGCGGCGAGGCTTCATATTCCTGTTTGGGGATGAACACCTACACTAGTTTCTTATTATTTTAATAAATTAATTACTTTTATGGTGTTAAATAACATTGTTCTGCTGTGCATTTATTCAAACACAGATATCATTATATCCATGATCAATGCTTACCTTGTGATGGCTGCATGCCCCTGTAAGGTATTTTGCAATGGCAGCATCATAGCCACTATTCCGAAGGGGTGGTCTTCTGGTTGCTGAATGTTGGGATCCCGGCGCACAGTATACCGGCGCCGGAATCCCGACAGCCGGCATACCAACACATATTCTCCCTCGTGGGGGTCCACGACCCCCCTGAAGGGAGAATAAATAGCGTAGCGCGCCACTGTGCCCACAAGAGGCTCACTTGCGCTCGCCGTGCTGTCGGTATGCCGGCGGTCGGGCTCCTGACGCCGGTATGCTGGTCGCCGGGAGCCCTGCCGCCGGCATACCATACCACACCCTTCCGAAGTTCTTCCCTATATTATCACTGCCACCTAATGGAGTTCATACATACATTCAGTCACACCGTGTCTTGCTACCAGTGATCAGGGACTCAGGGGCTGATTCTGACCTGGACACTATTGCACAACGCATGGAAGAGGCTGTGCAATACCATCCAACTAACATTCAAATGCTTTATGAGGCGTCTCAATGAGTGATCCTATGGTGACGCAGACTGGCTGTGGCATTAGCGATGCTGGCGCCATGTTTCTCTGCATACATGATCGCATGTGAAAACAGATACATGCCCCAAAAATATCAGATATGCGCCCCAAAAACTCCCTGTCATCTCCCCTAAATGGTCCCTTCCTGTCAATCACTCTCTACCAAATAGAGCCCTAAAGGGCCCATTTACCATTAAATATTTATTATTATTATTATTATTACTACCAGTTATTTATATAGGGCACATATTCTGCAGCGCTTTACAGAGAAAATATTTGCAGCTTATTCGCAATATATTTTGTATCACCCCCATGTATCAGGCATATTTATAATGGATGCGGTGCACATGGCCCCCGGGGTCCAGGGGGGCCCACGCCGCACACCCTGCACCCATTATTTGTAATACTTACCCTCTGGAGTCCCATGGCACCTCAGCAGTGCTGCAGAAATCACTGGGAAAATGGCAGCCACGCCATTTTCCCAGAGATCTGTGCATGCGCTGAAGGCTCTGGGATAGCGCTAAGGACGCTAGTGCCCAGAGCTAAGCGCTGCTGGCTAGAAAGGAGGGGGCCCAGACGAAGTGTGCACACAAGGCCTCCTCCTCTCTAGAGACACCCCTGCACAGAGTGACCACAGTTATATCTCCGATATCTACCGCAATCCTTCTACCCTCACAGGAGCCCCGCTACTACTCTGATCACATTGCAGGGAGCCCCTGTCCCTGCGGATGCCTAGTGTTACCAGTGCTGAAAGTAGGGTGGTACAGAGTACCATTAACAAATATGAGGGTGATAAGCAGTACCACCTGCCCACTGCTGGGGCATAATTTATAAGGGGCATTTTTGTAAAATGGTGTCAGTGTCATAATTGTATGTGACATAATATGTAATAGACATTACGGTTTGTGGCATAATGTTTAATGGGCATTACGGTGTGTGGCATAATGTTTAATGGGCATTACGGTGTGTGGCATAATGTGTAATGGGTGTTACAGTGTTTGGCATAATGTGTAATGGGTGTTACGGTGTGTGACATAATATGTAATAGGCATTATGGTGTGTGGTATAATATGTAATAGACATTACGGTTTGTGGCATAATGTTTAATGGGCATTACGGTGTGTGGCATAATGTTTAATGGGCATTACGGTGTGTGGCATAATGTGTAATGGGTGTTACAGTGTTTGGCATAATGTGTAATGGGTGTTACGGTGTGTGGCATAATGTTTAATGGGCATTACGGTGTGTGGCATAATGTTTAATGGGCATTACGGTGTGTGGCATAATGTTTAATGGGCATTAAGGTGTGTGGCATAATGTGTAATGGGTGTTACAGTGTTTGGCATAATGTGTAATGGGCATTACGGTGTGTGGCATAATGTTTAATGGGCATTACGGTGTGTGGCATAATGTGTAATGGGTGTTACAGTGTTTGGCATAATGTGTAATGGGTGTTACGGTGTGTGACATAATATGTAATAGGCATTATGGTGTGTGGTATAATATGTAATAGACATTACGGTTTGTGGCATAATGTTTAATGGGCATTACGGTGTGTGGCATAATGTGTAATGGGTGTTACAGTGTTTGGCATAATGTGTAATGGGTGTTACGGTGTGTGGCATAATGTGTAATAGGCATAACGGTGTGTTGCATAATATGTAATAAGCATTACGGTGTGTGGCATAATGTGTAATGGGCATTACGGTGTGTGGCATAATGTGTAATGGGTGTTACGGTGTGTGGCATAATGTGTAATAGGCATAACGGTGTGTTGCATAATATGTAATAAGCATTACGGTGTGTGGCATAATGTGTAATGGGTGTTACGGTGTATGGCATAATGTGTAATAGGCATTACAGTGTGTGGCAAAATGTGGCCACTCCCCTAGTTTTGTGTGACCACGCCCATTTTTACTATAAGTACCACTAAGAAAAAATTTCTACTTGCCCCACTGAGTGTTACCCCACAGTAATCACATACGGAGATGCGATTCTGGGAGCTATTGCCATGCCCAGATACCACTATGTGATTATTGATCAATGGGCCCCTAAGGGACATAGCATATGTGCACCAATGAGTAAAGAAAAACACTGCGCAGCAATATACAGCAAATGCCATGTTGCTGTTATTGACTTTATAAGCTACACTAAAGCACCTGCAGCAGAGCCGGATTAAGGGGGGGTTCCTGGGGGTAAGTACCCCGGGCCCCCCTTTCTAAAAGGGCCCCCTGCCATTCGCCACAGGTCGGATCTTTACCGATCCGATCTGCAGCGCTCCAGGATCCCCTCGGCACTGGCAGGCATACTCGTAGCCGCCGGCGCCGCACAGAAGTCAGGACAGGACAGCTGAGTGCAGCAGGAGGCGGAGGAAGTGGCCAGCCTGCTGCACTTATAGATGCTGCTCCTGTCCCTGCTGTAGCCCCGCCGGGCGCCCACGTGCGATGCGCCCGGCACTCGTCCCTGCTGCTGCCGGACTCCCACGGTGCTCCTTGTTCTTTTTCCTGCCGCCGCCGGGCTCTCACATGGGGTGCATGGTGCACCCGGTTCCTGCCGCCGCCGGGCTCTCACATGGGGTGCACAGTGCACCCGGGTCCTGCCGCCGCTGGAGCCACACAGTGAACTTACTGGTAGGCTTTAGTATTAAATCAAAAACATTGTATATATGTTCCTCTCCCACCCTGCACCCCCCCCCCCACCGATCACCCTGCATCTTCTCCCAACCTGCACACCCCCCTCACCCTGCGTCTTCTCTCAACCTGCACACCTCCCTCACCCTGCGTCTTCTGCTAACCTGCACACCCACCCCTCACCCTGCGTCTTCTCTCAACCTGCACACCTCCCTCACCCTGCGTCTTCTCCTAACCTGCACACCCCCCCCTCACCCTGCGTCTTCTCCTAACCTGCACACCCCCCCCCTCACCCTGCGTCTTCTCCTAACCTGCACCCCCCCTCACCCTGCGTCTTCTCTTAACCTGCACACCCCCCTCACCCTGTGTCTTCTCCCAACCTGCACCCCCCCCTCACCCTGCGTCTTCTCCCACCCTGCACACCCCCCTCTCACCCTGCACACCCCCCTCTCACCCTGCGTTCTATCTCACACTGCACACCCCACTATCACCCTGCACACCCCGCTATCACCCTGCATCCTCTCCCACCCTGCACACCTCCCTCTCACCCTGCGTCCTCTCCCACCCTGCACACCCCCCTCTCACCTTGCACACACCCCCTCTCACCCTGCATCCTCTCCCACCCTGCACACCCCTCTATCACCCTGCGTCCTCTCCCACCCTGCACACCCCCCTCTCACCCTGCGTCCTCTCCCACCCTGCACCCCCCCCTCTCACCCTGCGTCCTCTCTCACCCTGCACACCCCCTCTCTCCCCCTGCGTCCTCTCCCACCCTGCACACACCCCTCTCTCCACCTGCGTCCTCTCCCACCCTGCACACCCCCCTCTCACCCTGCGTCCTCTCTCACCCTGCACACCTCCCTCTCACCCTGCGTCCTCTCCCACCCTGCACACCCCCCTCTCACCTTGCACACACCCCCTCTCACCCTGCATCCTCTCCCACCCTGCACACCCCTCTATCACCCTGCGTCCTCTCCCACCCTGCACACCCCCCTCTCACCCTGCGTCCTCTCCCACCCTGCACCCCCCCCTCTCACCCTGCGTCCTCTCTCACCCTGCACACCCCCTCTCTCCCCCTGCGTCCTCTCCCACCCTGCACACACCCCTCTCTCCACCTGCGTCCTCTCCCACCCTGCACACCCCCCTCTCACCCTGCGTCCTCTCTCACCCTGCACACCCCCTCTCTCCCCATGCGTCCTCTCCCACCCTGCACACCCCTCTATCACCCTGTGTCCTCTCTCAGCCTGCACAACCCCCTCTCACCTGGTGCCCCTCTCCCACCCTCTCCCATTCTCTTCCTCTTTCCCTCTCCCCAATATGTCCAATTCACACCCTGCATCCCCCCTCTCACCTGGTGCCCCTCTCCCACTCTGCAACACTCTCCCACCCAGTGTCCCAATCTCCAATATGTCCCTCTTCCTCTGCCACTCTCCCCATTATGTCCTCCTCCCACCCTGTATCCCCCATCTAAGCCAATGCCCCATTCCCCCTCAGTCCTTCCTCCGCCATGTGTCCTCCCACTCATCCAGTGCCTCTTAAGGATACTCCCCTTTTTCAGCGCGCACGCCTTTGACGTGCGCAACAGTACACCCTGGAAAGGACACTATACCCCATAAAAGTTTCCATACCCTCACTTCAAAATTCCCACTTCGACCACTGTATATGTATGTGTATATGTATGTGTATATATATATATACAGTAAATATATATATACAGTATATATATATATATATATATATATACAGTATATATATATATATATATATATACAGTATGTATATATATATATATATATGTGTGTATATATATATATATATATATATATACACACTGCTCAAAAAAATAAAGGGAACACTAAAATAACACATCCTAGATCTGAATGAATGAAATATTCTTATTAAATACTTTGTTCTTTACATAGTTGAATGTGCTGACAACAAAATCACACAAAAATTATCAATGGAAATCAAATTTATTAACCCATGGAGGTCTGGATTTGGAGTCACACTCAAAATTAAAGTGGAAAAACACACTACAGGCTGATCCAACTTTGATGTAATGTCCTTAAAACAAGTCAAAATGAGGCTCAGTAGTGTGTGTGGCCTCCACGTGCCTGTATGACCTCCCTACAACCCACACAAGTGGCTCAGGTAGTGCAGCTCATCCAGGATGGCACATCAATGCGAGCTGTGACAAGAAGGTTTGCTGTGTCTGTCAGCGTAGTGTCCAGAGCATGGAGGCGCTATCAGGAGACAGGCCAGTACATCAGGAGACGTGGAGGATGCTGTAGGAGGGCAACAACCTAGCAGCAGGACCGCTACCTCCGCTTTTATGCAAGGAGGAACAGGAGGAGCACTGGCAGAGCCCTGCAAAATGACCTCCAGCAAGCCACAAATGTGCATGTGTCTACTCAAATGATCAGAAACAGACTCCATGAGGGTGGTATGAGGGCCCATCCACAGGTGGGGGTTGTGCTTACAGCCCAACACCGTGCAGGATGTTTGGCATTTGCCAGAGAACACCAAGATTGGCAAATTCGCCACTGGCACCCTGTGCTCTTCACAGATGAAAGCAGGTTCTCACTGAGCACGTGACAGACGTGACAGAGTCTGGAGATGCCAAGGAGAACGTTCTGCTGCCTGCAACATCCTCCAGCATGACCGGTTTGGCAGTAGGTCAGTAATGGTGTCGGGTGGCATTTCTTTGGGGGGCCGCACAGCCCTCGATGTGCTCGCCAGAGGTAGCCTGACTGCCATTAGGTACCGAGATGAGATCCTCAGACCCCTTGTGAGACCCTATGCTGGTGCGGTTGGCCCTGGGTTCCTCCGAATGCAAGACAATGCTAGACCTCATGTGGCTGGAATGTGTCAGCAGTTCCTGCAAGACAAAGGCATTGATGCTATGGACTGGCCCGCCCGTTCCCCAAACCTGAATCCAATTGAGCACATCTGGGACATCATGTCTCGCTCCATCCACCAATGCCACGTTGCACCACAGACTGTCCAGGAGTTGACGGATGCTTTAGTCCAGGTCTGGGAGGAGATCCCTCAGGAGACCATCTGAGCCTCATCAGGAGCATGCCCAGGCGTTGTAGGGAGGTCATACAGGCACGTGGAGGCCACACACACTACTGAGCCTCATTTTTACTTGTTTTAAGGACATTACATCAAAGTTGAATCATCCTGTAGTGTGTTTTTCCACTTTAATTTTGAGGGTGACTCCAAATCCAGACCTCCATGGGTTAATAAATTTGATTTCCAGTGATAATTTTTTTGTGATTTTGTTGTCAGCACATTCAACTATGTAAAGTACAAAGTATTTAATAAGAATATTTCATTCATTCAGATCTAGGATGTGTTATTTTAGTGTTCCCTTTATTTTTTTGAGCAGTGTATATATATATATATATATATATATATATATATATATATGTATAATTCATCTGCCTGCCTCTTTATTAGGGGCCCCCCATAACCTTAATCCGGCTCTGACCTGCAGGCCTGCTCTACCGTACTTAGGGGGTAATTCCAAGTTGATCGCAGCAGGATTTTTTTAGCAATTGGGCAAAACCATGTGCACTGCAGGGGGGGGGGCAGATATAACATTTGCAGAGAGAGTTAGATTTGGGTGGCTTATTTTATTTCTGTGCAGGGTAAATACTGGCTGCTTTATTTTTACACTGCAAATTAGATTGCAGATTGAACACACCACACCCAAATCTATCTCTCTCTGCACATGTTATATCTGCCTCCCCTGCAGTGCACATGGTTTTGCCCAATTGCTAAATTCCTGCTGCGATCAACTTGGAATTACCTCCTTATTACTGTGAGGAGTGAGGACGCGGAACACCGATACTAGATGTAAACTGTCCGGCCAGGAGGATGGCAGCACGTCAGTGTTCACTAACCGTACCAATAATACACAGTACTCTGATAGTACTGATACGCCTCCTACTCATACTTGCCTACCTGACCCTCTCCATGAGGGAGAAAATGCTCTGTTCCTGGACTTTCCTGGTAATGTATGATTGCCATCACCTGTGGTGAAATACCTTTCTTATCAATTAACTAGCTCACCACAGGTGATGGCAATCATACATTACCAGGAAAGTCCAGGAACAGAGCATTTTCTCCCTCATGGAGAGGGTCAGGTAGGCAAGTATGCTCCTACTGGGTGTTTTCTAATACTGACACGGACGGGATAAAGCGCGCCACCTACTGGGTGTTTACTAATACTGACACGGACGGGATAAAGCGCGCCACCTACTGGGTATTTACTAACACTGACACGGACGGGTTAAAGCGCGCCACCTACTGGGTGTTTACTAACACTGACACGGACGGGATAAAGCGCGCCACCTACTGGGTGTTTACTAACACTGACACGGACTGGCAGACAGGCTAAAAGTGCGCAACATCACGTGACTAACTGCGGCCGTTAGACCAACCAAAAATGTCGGTTGCCTGGTCGTCGCGAAGCTTCTACGTCACCTCTTTCGCCCATGGCATGTCTGCTGAGCCCCTAGCGCAGGACTGAGTATGGCGATATGTCACTTTTTCCTCCAGGGTCGCTGCCGGTATGGGGAGAGGTGCTGGAACGAGCACCCGAGAGACGGACGTCCCCATGGCCAGGGCCGGTACCAGCAGCCTCCTCCGCCGCAGCTCCCCCCAGGTCAGTAATCTTGGTGTAATGGAGTGTTTCCCAGGTGTCCTGCTACTAGTGGCTGGCCTGGGTGTGCTGTAGATGTCCGGGGTCCCACTCACCCTGCTCTATAATCAGTTAGATTTATGCTTATAAATTCCCTAAAATGTAGCTGTCATTTTTATTATTATTATTATTATTATGTCCTTTGTGTGCGTGTAATGAAGGCATACTATCATCTCTCGCTATAAGGTTGGTGCATCAGTATAGAATACTGGGTTTTGGGTAAAAACTGGAAAGCATTGGACCCTGGAACGCCAGGCTGGACCGGCACCCTGCAGCAAATTCTGCCACTCTGGAACTTGTAGTGCACGTCCCTGTCCGGGGGTGTTCAACTGTTCCGTCCGATCTGGGGGGGAGGTGGAATGTCTGTGACGGCAGTCAGTGGGGCGGAGGGAGTGACAGCCTCTCCGTATGGACCAGACCTTTCCAGTTTTACCACATCCATGGAGCATACGGGGAGGCTGTAAGCTCTCCCTCTACGTCTCCACTGTGACACCTGTCACAGAACCAAATCCCCCCCTCCCCACTCAGGACGGGGACACACACTACAAGTTCCAGGGTGGCAGAGATTGCTGCTGGGAGCTGGTCTGGAATGTTTTCCGGTTTTTACCAATCCCCTAAAATATTGATCTGAGATGGATTATATTATTGCTAGCCTTGGGAGCACCACCACTAATTGTCCCCTTTGCAATGAGGGGGACACTGTCATCCCCTGACCAGCATTACCTAAAGGCGGTCTGTGCAGTGCTTACCCGATCTGTATATGTGCAGACCAGATGGGGTACAGGTGCTGTGTTGGGGCAAACACCACTCAAATTCAATGGTTATTGACCGGGCCCCAGAAGTCTTAAGCCAAGATAAAAGCTTTTGCATTATAAAACTGTGGTCAGGTGACCTTCTACATATAGTCCTCCACTCTTGATATCTCAGCTGTGATTGGGAAACTACTTCTAATGCGGATATGGGTTGAGTTTAAACAAAGCTGAAATATAGATTATTTTAACTAAAATGTCATCGAGTTTAAGAAGAGTGAGGAATGTATTGAACACAATTTTTCCTCTTTTCCTTCAGTGCTATCAGCTGAGCTGTTTAACATTGATTTTTCTGCGAGGTTCTTGCTTACACAATAATTACTTGAAAATTAAAGGTTTTATTTACTCCCTTCTGAGACCTGTTAATGTTTTATGGGCCATGGTGGTTTAAGCTGGCCATACACTGCATGATCAGCGCAAAGTGCACAGCTGAGGAGAAGAGTGACAGCCCAATAATGGGATTGCCTTTGTACACTGCATACTATAATAACCAAAGCCAACGATCCAGGTCATTTTTTCCATTGGTATCCAGGCTGTGAACAATTTCAGTTCAGGTCCATAAACTAAACAATCATTGTTCAAAGCAGTCGTTTGGACCGCTGGTATGCACGACTATATACAGTCTATGGACAGCTTACAACCTTTCTAAATTTGGTGGTTATTATTATTATTATTATTATTATTATTATATAAGGTAAATAATAATAATAATAATAATAATAATAATAATTGTGGACTGAAAACTTGAATTCAGGATTCTGTCGATGGAATGATACCTGGACTGCAAAAATGTTGCATCACACGTTTTCTAGTAATCATGTGTATATTTAACAAGCTCTTAAATGTACAATTTATTATGCATTTGTTTTTTAGCTGGTTCAACAAAATGGGCTTCACCAGGTTACTCCAAGTCTACGACATGGACCAACAGAGATAATGACAAGACGTCATTTGGGCAATTTTCTGGTGATAGAAACAGAAACCTTAAACCCAGTGCTTCTTCTGGATCCTTTTCAACCCAGAACCATTATTCTGCACTGGCCCCCAAGGATCATACCAAAGATTATGCCCAGGATAGGCAAACCGACAGAGATTTGACCCTCTAGTAAGTATATCAAGCTTTAAATGTGGTTCTCCTAAATGTTGAGCTTTCTATTTAAAGACTAGGGGGTATATGCAATTCCGGGCGAATTGCGGCACTTTTTCGCCCGTTTTTAAATTCGACACAATTCGACCGTCGAATTCCGGCAGGTGGGTGCCAGAATTCGACATATTCAATAAAAAACGAATTCGACAGTCCCGCTGTCGAAAAACGGCCGATTTGACGGATTTTGATTAGATTTTTAAAAATGTTTAAAAAACCCCAAAAATTTTTGCGTGGGGTCCCCCCTCCTAAGCATAACCAGCCTCGGGCTCTTTGAGCCGGTCCTGGTTGCCAAAATACGGGGAAAAAAATGACAGGGGATCCCCCGTATTTTAACAACCAGAGCCGGGCTCTGCGCCTGGTCCTGTTGCAAAAAATAGGGGGGACAAAAAGAGTAGGGGTCCCCCGTATTTTTTGTACCAGCACCGGGCTCCACTAGCTGGACAGATAATGCCACAGACGGGGGTCACTTTTATACAGCGCCCTGCGGCCGTGGCATTAAATACCCAACTAGTCATCCCTGGCCGGGGTACCCTGGAGGAGTGGGGACCCCTTCAATCAAGGGGTCCCCCAGCCACCCAAGGGCCAGGGGTGAAGCCCGAGGCTGCCCCCCCATCCAAGGGCTGCGGATGGGGGGCTGATAGCCTTGTTGAAAATGTAAGAATATTGTTTTTTGCAGAAGAACTACAAGTCCCAGCAAGCCTCCCCTGCAAGCCGGTACTTGGAGAACCACAAGTACCAGCATGCGGGGGGGGGGGGGGGGGACGGGCCCGCTGGTACCTGTAGTTCTACTGCAAAAAAAATACCCAAATAAAAACAGGACACGCACACCGTGAAAATACAACTTTATTTCACACATGCCGACACACATACTTACCTATGTTGACACGCCGACTCTGGCCACGTCTCCAATGTCGACGTCCGGGGTACCTGAAAATAAAATTATATACCTGATCCAGTGTCCAGTTCTTTTATTATAATCCACGTACTTGGCAAAACAAAAAAACGCATTTACCCGAACCAGACGAACTGAAAGGGGTCCCATGTTTACACATGGGACCCCTTTCCCCGAATGTAGAGACCCCCCGTGACTCCTGTCACAGAAGGTCCATTTATTAGATTCCGCCAGCAAAGTGTGGCGGATTGAAAATGACGAATTTACTGTCTAAAAGCACTGTTGTCGAATTTATAATCTTCAATTGAATATACTTTTGTCGAAATGCCGCATTTGTAACATTGCAGAAATGTCGAATTTGTCAAATGTCGAATTTCAAAAAGTCGAATTTGGAAAGTCCGTTTTTTTGACGAAAAGTACTGTATTGCATTGTCGAATTTTTTTGGGGGGCGAAAATGTTTTTTTCGACATTTTCGGGAATTCGACCGCAATTGCATATACCCCTATGGGGTCTATGTACTAAGCCTTGGATGGAGATAAAGTACTAGCCAATCGGCTCCTAACTGCCATGTGTAAACGTTGATTTACAATCCGTAATAAAAGCAACACTTTAAAAAAGACATTTGATACACTTTAAATGGAGCCGCTGCGGCCGCTGTACTCAATCCCTAGCCTACGTGTCTCTGCTGCTCTCCTCTCTCCAGTGCTCGTAACTGCATTAATTCAGGGCACTCACCCCCTGGATTTTCTCTCTGGGGGCTCCCTGTCCCTCCCTGTGTGTGCCCTGTGGTGTGTGCTGCGCTCCGCAGCACACACCACAGGGGACACACAGGGAGGGACAGGGAGCCCCCAGAGAGAAAATCCAGGGGGTGAGTTTTCACCGCTCTTGCAGGTTGCGGCCTCCACACAGGCCGAAGCCGGGGACTCGCGTACTCCCGGCGCCCGCGTCTTGAGCTCCACGGCGGGAGCGCGGCGCCGGGGAGCGGCGCGGACCCCACATATCAACTCCGGACCACCCGGGAGGCCCATCCGGAGCGGACACCCCACTGTGGTGGAGGGACGCAGGACAGCGGGAGACAGAGGTGGAACGGACGGCCAGTGAGACTCGGCGGCCATCTTTAACTCTTCTGGTGTGCTTGCACTGAGGTAGCAGGGTGCAGTTGCAGCTGTGGGGGTCTCTGGGTTGGGGATTATTTAAGCTTGGTGGCCCTCTTGCATTGTCCCCTCCCTGCTCCTGCCCTGGGTGAGATTGGTGCATTTTTGTGTGGGGAGAAATAGCCTTACACTTGGCACTATTATTTTCTACTGCAACTGCCCCATCTAGTGGCCTCTGGATGTAATAGCATACATTTCTCACAGTGTGCTGGATATATAATACATATTGCTCTGCAGAACTTGTAGGACCGCAGATATCCCGGCACCTGCCGAGACGATCGGCCGCGATGTCCTCATGGTTGAATAACCAAGATATTATGAAGTGATCGCTCTGAGATAACTCTGCCTACACCCGAATGCTCCTATGATATGATATGACAACTTGACTTTTGCGTGGATCCCTCCTCGATTGATATCTCAGAAGCCTTGTGCCTCCCGTTCCTCTACCTTTGTCATTCAGCGCTGCCATGCCTCCCAAGAAATATAAGGCCGCTAAAACTGTCTCCCAGGTGGCGTTCTTTAAACCTTCTCCTCAGGCCGCTAAAGCAAAAGATGCACGGGGTGGTGCCTCTAAACCTGCTGTCCCTGTGCCCTCGCCATCTAGAGACATATCCGCTCCTGCCACTGCACACCCCAGCTCCATCGATGACTGTGACTCGCTTACAGTGGGTGCTATGAAATATCTCCTAACACAATTTAAGGATGAGGTCGCGGCAGAATTCAGAGCGACTATGAAAGAATGTCAGAGATCTATTGACGAGATAGGTGGCCGCACCGATCACCTAGAAATTAAAATGGGTGAAGTGGTGTCGTCGCACAACGACCTGATCTCTTCTCATGATCTACTCCAAAATGAGGTCACGGCGCTCAGGGATAAACTCTCGGATATTGAGGACAGATCGAGACGTAACAATATAAAGCTACGTGGTGTCCCGGAAGCTGTCGCTAATGGCGCTTTAAAAGATTTTGCAGTTGACCTCTTCAGCAAACTCCTTCCTTCGTTCCGTTCAGTGGACTTTCTACTTGACCGTATCCATAGGCTCCGTAAAGCCAGGAACGCTCCTGATGGTGTCCCCCGGGATGTCCTTATGAGGTTACACTATTTCCGTGTGAAGGAGGCGATCTTGAAAGCTGCTAGACCCTCGGATGCTGCATCGGAGGCTTTGGGCTCACTCCAGATCTTCGGAGACCTGTCCCCTGCTACTTTAGCGAAACGGCGCTCTCTTTACCCCATCACATCAGTGCTACGTAAAGAGAACATTCTATACAGATGGGGATATCCCACTAAGTTGCTAATTTCTCGAGAGGGTTCTACTGTTGTCATAACGAATGTCGAGGAGGGTAAAAAGATCCTAGCATCATGGAACTCTGCAAGCTCTTCTACACACACCTCGCCCGAGCGGGGCCTTCAGCGGGACTGGGCCTCTTCGGCTGCAGAACTTTGAGTATTGTTTGATTTACTACACTTGCATTGATTTCATGTCTCCTGATCGGTTTATAGTGTCATATTTCTTACGTTGCACCAGTTCCTTGGCAATTGTTTGATGAGGGTGTCTATGTGATATCTGAGTGTTATTAGATTGTTTTTCAGTGATGCCCTCTCTCTGCTGATTTACTGTTTGCTGCCTGTCTCTGCTGCCCCGACTGCCGCCCGCATTTCTTTGTCGGCTGGGAACTCTACCCGAGTTTCCTTTATCCCCGGTGGCTGTCGGGGGACCAGAGATGGAGAGCCGAGGAACTACATTCTGTTTAATTTTGGTTCGGGTGAGGGTAGATTGACCACTACCCCCCACAGTTTAACTCTGAGTCACCATGGTTAGGCGTCCAAATGTGCCCCCGCGAGGGGTTATTGTTCTGTTTCTTCTTTCTGTTATCCTTCATCTTTTTTTGTCCTTTCTTTCCTTTTTCCTCTCTTTTTGTCCGGAAATGTTACACACACTTTCTACTTGCCAGTTGGTTGTCGATAGTTATGCAATCCCCGACAGTTTTACAATATGGTTAACATTGTTTCTATAAATGCAAAGGGTCTTAATTCCCCACACAAGAGGAGATTAGCACTTAATTATTTCCATAAACTTAAAGCTCAAATCATAGCCGTCCAAGAGACTCACTTTATTGAATCAGCCCCTCCAAGGTTTACTAATGGGAGATTCCCCCACTGCTATCTGGCCAACGGGCCAGCAAAGAAGGCGGGGGTGGCAATCTTGATATCTCAACACTGCGAGTTTTCCCTCACTTCACAATACTGCGACTCTGAGGGGAGAATTCTAATTCTGGTTGGTACTCTTGAAAATAAAGAGGTGACATTAGTTTCCTGCTACGCTCCTAACACCAAGCAACTAGCATTTTGCAGGAAACTCTGCGCTAAGGTGCAACAATTGGCTAAGGGTGCTTTACTCCTAATGGGGGACTTTAACTTGACCCTGGACCCTTTAGTTGATAACTCTAGCAAGCGGCCCTCGATCTCCAGTCAGCTCCATAGGAATGCCAAGGGCTTTAGCCAGCTACTGGCGGAATATGATCTTTTAGACCTCTGGCGCGTCAAACATCCAATGGACAGAGATTACACGTTCTTCTCCCCGGTGCATGAATCCTATTCTAGAATAGATCTAGCATTAGCAGACAAGTGGACTCTACAGTCCATCCGTAAAATCTCCATTCTACCCATGTCCTGGTCGGATCACTCCCCACTATACATCGAATGGGACATAAATAGTAGAAAGGTTACCCCGGCCCCCTGGCGCTTAGGTAAACTCAGTCTCCTTCAGCCAGAGACCA
The DNA here is from genome assembly GCF_028390025.1 of Pseudophryne corroboree. Classification (NCBI taxonomy): domain Eukaryota; kingdom Metazoa; phylum Chordata; class Amphibia; order Anura; family Myobatrachidae; genus Pseudophryne; species Pseudophryne corroboree. The sequence goes on from NC_086448.1 coordinate 130,297,012, forward strand.
CGCAGGCGATCCAAACCACCTTGGATTATTATCTCTATGAGAACTCTCCTCAGGAGACATCTATCTTCACATTCTGGTGCGCCCTCAAAGCAGAAACACGAGGGACGGCGATTCAAACTGCGGCTAAGCTTAAAAGGGCATATCGTAAGAAATTTGAACAAGCTGAGCTCACAGTCGCTTCCCTGGAGAGTTCTCCCAAGGCACATCCACACGATAAAGCTCTCCTTAAGTCATTGAAAGAAGCAAGGGAGGCGGTAAATGTTTTCTATCTAGCGGAGGTCCAACGCAACCTACATAGACTGAACCAAAAATTTTATGTCTATGGCAACAGGGCTGGTAGACTACTGGCGAGGAAGCTGAGGGCCGACAACAAGAACTGGAAAAAAGATCTGCACTCTCAAATTACATATTAGGAAATAGTAAAGTGAGATAAATCACTCATGATAACCCCAACACATACTTTAAGGTTTAATGTACATCAATCTTGGGGGTGCTACCTAAGACAACCAAATAGCAACACTTAATATAGGAAAAAGAGAATGGGGTTGTACTGGTAAGGTGCACAAAGAATAAATTAAAATATAACTTTCTCTGACGTCCTAAGTGGATGCTGGGACTCCGTAAGGACCATGGGGAATAGCGGCTCTGCAGGAGACTGGGCACAACTATAAAGAAAGCTTTAGACTACTGGTGTGCACTGGCTCCTCCCACTATGACCCTCCTCCAGACTTCAGTTAGAATCTTGTGCCCGGCTGAGCTGGATGCACATTAGGGGCTCTCCTGAGCTCCTAGAAAGAAAGTAATTTAGGTTTTTTATTTTACAGTGAGATCTGCTGGCAACAGACTCACTGCAGCGAGGGACTAAGGGGAGAAGAAGCGAACCTACCTAACAGGTGGTAGTTTGGGCTTCTTAGGCTACTGGACACCATTAGCTCCAGAGGGATCGACCGCAGGACCCGTCCTTGATGTTCGTTCCCGGAGCCGCGCCGCCGTCCCCCTTACAGAGCCAGAAGCATGAAGAGGTCCGGAAAATCGGCGGCAGAAGACTTCGGTCTTCACCAAGGTAGCGCACAGCACTGCAGCTGTGCGCCATTGCTCCTCATGTACACCTCACACTCCGGTCACTGATGGGTGCAGGGCGCTGGGGGGGGGGGGGGGGGGCGCCCTGAGGGCAATATTACACACCTTGGCTGGCAAATATACACCATATATAGTCCCAGAGGCTATATAGGTGTAAATTAATACCCCTGCCAGAGTTTCAAAAACGCGGGAGAAGTCCGCCGAAAAAGGGGCGGGGCCATCTCCCTCAGCACACTGGCGCCATTTTTCCCTCACAGCTCCGCTGGAAGGAAGCTCCCTGGCTCTCCCCTGCAGTCTACAAGCTACAGAAGGGTAAAAAAGAGAGGGGGGGCACTAAATTTAGGCGCAGGATATATATATATATATGTATGTATGTATGTATGTATGTATGTATATGTATGTATGTATATATATGTATGTATGTACAGGTTGAGTATCCCATATCCAAATATTCCGAAATACGGAATATTCCGAAATACGGACTTTTTTGAGTGAGAGTGAGATAGTGAAACCTTTGTTTTTTGATGGCTCAATGTACACAAACTTTGTTTAATACACAAAGTTATTAAAAATATTGTATTAAATGACCTTTAGGCTGTGTGTATAAGGTGTATATGAAACATAAATGAATTGTGTGAATGTAGACACACTTTGTTTAATGCACAAAGTTATAAAAAATATTGGCTAAAATGACCTTCAGGCTGTGTGTATAAGGTGTATATGAAACATAAATGCATTCTGTGCTTAGATTTAGGTCCCATCACCATGATATCTCATTATGGTATGTAATTATTCCAAAATACGGAAAAATCCGATATCCAAAATAACTCTGGTCCCAAGCATTTTGGATAAGGGATACTCAACCTGTATATGTATGTATGTATATATATGTATGTATATGTATGTATGTATATATATATGTATATATATGTATGTATATATATGTATATATATGTATGTATATATATGTATATATGTATGTGTATATATGTATGTGTATATATATATATATATATATTTCTCTGACGTCCTAGTGGATGCTGGGACTCCGTAAGGACCATGGGGAATAGCGGCTCCACAGGAGACAGGGCACAAAAGTAAAAGCTTTAGGATCAGGTGGTGTGCACTGGCTCCTCCCCCTATGACCCTCCTCCAAGCCTCAGTTAGATTTTTGTGCCCGGCCGAGAAGGGTGCAATCTAGGTGGCTCTCCTGAGCTGCTTAGAATAAAAGTTTAGTTTAGGTTTTTTTTATTTTCAGTGAGTCCTGCTGGCAACAGGCTCACTGCATCGTGGGACTAAGGGGAGAAGAAACGGACTCACCTGAGTGCAGAGTGGATCGGGTTTCTTAGGCTACTGGACATTAGCTCCAGAGGGACGATCACAGGTTCAGCCTGGATGGGTCACCGGAGCCGCGCCGCCGTCCCCCTTACAGAGCCAGAAGAGACGAAGAGGTCCGGTGAAATCGGCGGCAGAAGACATCCTGTCTTCAGTCTAAGGTAGCGCACAGCACCGCAGCTGTGCGCCATTGCTCTCAGCACACTTCACACTCCGGTCACTGAGGGTGCAGGGCGCTGGGGGGGGAGCGCCCTGAGACGCAATATAACAGTATATACCTTAGGTGGCAAAAAGAATACATCACATATAGCTCCTGGGCTATATGGATGTATTTTAACCCCTGCCATTTTTACACAAAAAAGCGGGAGATAAGGACGTCGTGAAGGGGCGGAGCCTATCTCCTCAGCACACAAGCGCCATTTTCCCTCACAGCTCCGCTGGAAGGACGGCTCCCTGACTCTCCCCTGCAGTCCTGCTTCAGAATCAGGGTAAAAAAGAGAAGGGGGGGCATTTTTGGCAGCAAATAACGATAATAACAGCAGCTATAAGGGAATAACACTTATATAAGGTTATCCCTGTATATATATATATAGCGCTGGGTGTGTGCTGGCAGACTCTCCCTCTGTCTCTCCAAAGGGCTAAGTGGGGTCCTGTCCTCTATCAGAGCATTCCCGGTGTGTGTGCTGTGTGTCGGTACGCGTGTGTCGACATGTATGAGGAGGAAAATGATGTGGAGGCGGAGCAGTTGCCTGTGTTGGTGATGTCACCCCCTAGGGAGTCGACACCTGACTGGATGATTGTATTTAAACAATTAAGTGATAATGTCAGCAATTTGCAAAAAACTGTTGACGACATGAGACAGCCGGCAAATCAATTAGTGCCTGTCCAGGCGTCTCAGACACCGTCAGGGGCGCTAAAACGCCCGTTACCTCAGTGGGTCGACACAGACCCTGACACAGATACTGAGTCTAGTGTCGACGGTGACGAGACAAACGTAATGTCCAGTAGGGCCACACGTTACATGATCACGGCAATGAAAGAGGCATTGAACCTTTCTGACACTACAAGTACCACAAAGAAGGGTATTATGTGGGGTGTGAAAAAACTACCAATAGTTTTTCCTGAGTCAGAGGAAATAAATGAGGTGTGTGAAAAAGCGTGGGTTTCCCCCGATAAAAAACTGCTAATTTCTAAAAAATTATTAGCATTATATCCCTTCCCGCCAGAGGTTAGGGCGCGTTGGGAAACACCCCCTAGGGTAGATAAGGCGCTCACACGTTTATCTAAACAAGTAGCGTTACCGTCTCCTGATACGGCCACCCTCAAAGAACCAGCTGATAGAAGGCTGGAAAATATCCTAAAAAGTATATACACACATACTGGTGTTATACTGCGACCAGCAATCGCCTCAGCCTGGATGTGCAGTGCTGGAGTCGCATGGTCGGATTCCCTGACTGAGAATATTGATACCCTGGATAGGGACAATATTTTGTTAACTATAGAACATTTAAAGGATGCATTACTATATATGCGTGATGCACAGAGGGATATTTGCACCCTGGCATCAAGAGTAAGTGCTATGTCCATCTCTGCTAGAAGAGCGTTATGGACGCGACAGTGGTCAGGGGATGCGGATTCCAAACGGCACATGGAAGTATTGCCGTATAAAGAGGAGGAGTTATTTGGGGCTGGTCTATCGGACCTGGTGGCAACGGCTGGAAAATCCACCTTTTTACCCCAGGTCACTTCACATCAGCAGAAAAAGACACCGTCTTTTCAAACTCAGTCCTTTCGTTCCCATAAGTACAAGTGAGCAAAAGGCCACTCTTTTCTGCCCCGGGGCAGAGGAAGAGGAAAAAGACTGCACCATGCAGCTGCTTCCCAGGAGCAGAAGCCCTCCCCTGCTTCTGCCAAGTCTTCAGCATGACGCTGGGGCTTTACAAGCAGACTCAGATATGGTGGGGGCCCGTCTCAAGAATTTCAACGCGCAGTGGGCTCACTCGCAAGTGGATCCCTGGATTCTACAGGTAGTATCGCAGGGGTACAAACTGGAATTCGAGGCGTTTCCCCCTCGTCGCTTCCTGAAGTCTGCTTTACCAAAGTCTCCCTCCGACAGGGAGGCAGTTTTGGAAGCCATTCACAAGCTGTATTCCCAGCAGGTGATAATCAAGGTACCCCTCCTGCAACAAGGAAAGGGGTATTATTCCACGCTGTTTGTGGTACCGAAGCCGGACGGCTCGGTGAGACCAATTTTAAATCTGAAATCCTTGAACACTTACATAAAAAGGTTCAAATTCAAGATGGAGTCACTCAGAGCAGTGATAGCGAACCTGGAAGAAGGGGACTATATGGTGTCTCTGGACATCAAAGATGCTTATCTCCACGTCCCAATATACCCTTCTCACCAAGGGTACCTCAGGTTTGTAGTACAAAACTGTCATTATCAGTTTCAGACGCTGCCGTTTGGATTGTCCATGGCACCTCGGGTCTTTACCAAGGTAATGGCCGAAATGATGATTCTTCTACGAAGAAAAGGCATTTTAATTATCCCTTACTTGGACGATCTCCTGATAAGGGCAAGATCCAGGGAACAGTTAGAAGTCGGAGTAGCACTATCTCAGGTAGTGTTACGTCAGCACGGGTGGATTCTAAATATTCCAAAATCGCAGCTGATTCCAACGACACGTCTACTGTTCCTAGGAATGATTCTGGACACAGTCCAGAAGAAGGTGTTTCTCCCGGAGGAGAAGGCCAGGGAGTTATCTGAGCTAGTCAGGAACCTCCTAAAACCAGGCCAGGTCTCAGTGCATCAGTGCACGAGGGTCCTGGGAAAAATTGTGGCTTCTTACGAAGCGATTCCATTCGGAAGATTCCATGCAAGAACGTTTCAGTGGGATCTACTGGACAAATGGTCCGGATCGCATCTGCAGATGCATCAGCGGATAACCCTGTCGCCAAGGACAAGGGTGTCTCTCCTGTGGTGGCTGCAGAGTGCTCATCTACTAGAGGGCCGCAGATTTGGCATTCAGGATTGGATCCTGGTAACCACGGATGCCAGCCTGAGAGGCTGGGGAGCAGTCACACAGGGAAAAAATTTCCAGGGCTTGTGGTCAAGCATGGAAACATCTCTTCATATAAACATTCTGGAACTAAGGGCCATTTACAATGCCCTAAGTCAAGCAAAACCTCTGCTTCAGGGTCAGGCGGTGTTGATCCAATCGGACAACATCACGTCAGTCGCCCACGTAAACAGACAGGGCGGCACGAGAAGCAGGAGGGCAATGGCAGAAGCTGCAAGGATTCTTCGCTGGGCGGAAAATCATGTGATAGCACTGTCAGCAGTGTTCATTCCGGGAGTGGACAACTGGGAAGCAGACTTCCTCAGCAGACACGACCTTCACCCGGGAGAGTGGGGACTTCACCCAGAAGTCTTCCACCTGATTGTAAACCGTTGGGAAAAACCAAAGGTGGACATGATGGCGTCACGTCTAAACAAAAAACTGGACAGATATTGCGCCAGGTCAAGGGACCCTCAGGCAATAGCAGTGGACGCTCTGGTAACGCCGTGGGTGTACCAGTCAGTGTATGTGTTCCCTCCTCTGCCTCTCATACCAAAAGTACTGAGAATCATAAGAAGGAGATGAGTAAGAACTATACTCGTGGTTCCGGATTGGCCAAGAAGGACTTGGTACCCGGAACTTCAAGAGATGCTCACGGACGAACCGTGGCCTCTACCTCTAAGAAAGGACCTGCTACTGCAGGGGCCTTGTCTGTTCCAAGACTTACCGCGGCTGCGTTTGACGGCATGGCGGTTGAACGCCGGATCCTGAGGGAAAAAGGCATTCCAGAAGAAGTCATTCCTACTCTGGTCAAAGCCAGGAAGGACGTAACCGCAAAACATTATCACCGCATTTGGCGTAAATATGTTGCGTGGTGTGAGGCCAAGAGGGCCCCTACAGAGGAATTTCAACTGGGTCGTTTCCTTCATTTCCTGCAAACAGGACTGTCTATGGGCCTAAAATTAGGGTCCATTAAGGTTCAAATTTCGGCCCTGTCGATTTTCTTCCAGAAAGAACTGGCTTCAGTACCTGAAGTTCAGACATTTGTAAAAGGGGTGCTGCACATACAGCCTCCTTTTGTGCCTCCAGTGGCACCTTGGGATCTCAATGTGGTGTTGAGTTTTCTAAAGTCACATTGGTTGAACCACTTTCCACTGTGGACTTAAAATATCTCACATGGAAGGTGTCGATGCTGTTAGCCTTGGCTTCAGCCAGGCGTGTGTCAGAATTGGCGGCTTTATCATATAAAAGCCCTTACTTAATTTTTCATTCTGACAGGGCGGAATTGAGGACTCGTCCTCAATTTCTACCTAAGGTGGTTTCTGCATTTCACATGAACCAACCTATTGTGGTACCTGCGGCTACCAGGGACTTAGAGGACTCTAAGTTGCTTGACGTTGTCAGGGCCTTGAAAATATATGTTTCCAGGACGGCTGGAGTCAGAAAATCTGACTCGCTGTTTATCCTGTATGCACCCAACAAGCTGGGTGCTCCTGCTTCTAAGCAGACGATTGCTCGTTGGATTTGTAGTACAATTCAGCTTGCACATTCTGTGGCAGGATTGCCACAGCCAAAATCAGTAAAAGCCCATTCCACAAGGAAAGTGGGCTCATCTTGGGCGGCTGCCCGAGGGGTCTCGGCTTTACAACTTTGCCGAGCAGCTACTTGGTCAGGGGCAAACACGTTTGCTAAATTCTACAAATTTGATACCCTGGCTGAGGAGGACCTGGAGTTCTCTCATTCGGTGCTGCAGAGTCATCCGCACTCTCCCGCCCGTTTGGGAGCTTTGGTATAATCCCCATGGTCCTTACGGAGTCCCAGCATCCACTAGGACGTCAGAGAAAATAAGATTTTACTTACCGATAAATCTATTTCTCGTAGTCCGTAGTGGATGCTGGGCGCCCATCCCTAGTGCGGATTGTCTGCAATACTTGTATATAGTTATTGTTACAAAAATTCGGGTTATTATTGTTGTGAGCCATCTTTTCAGAGGCTCCCTTGCGTTTATCATACTGTTAACTGGGTTCAGATCACAAGTTGTACGGTGTGATTGGTGTGGCTGGTATGAGTCTTACCCGGGATTCAATATCCTTCCTTATTATGTACGCTCGTCCGGGCACAGTATCCTAACTGAGGCTTGGAGGAGGGTCATAGGGGGAGGAGCCAGTGCACACCACCTGATCCTTAAGCTTTTATTTTGTGCCCTGTCTCCTGCGGAGCCGCTATTCCCCATGGTCCTTACGGAGTCCCAGCATCCACTACGGACTACGAGAAATAGATTTATCGGTAAGTAAAATCTTATATATATATATATATATATATATATATATATATATATATATATATATATATATATATATATATATATATATATATGTGTGTGTGTGTATATATAATAAGTTGCAAAATCAGCGGCACTCAGCAGTCAGACGTAGATGAAGAAACAGCGTTTAATTACGTCCTACGGCGTTTCGGGGAACAAGCCCCGTCTTCAGGGACAGATATATGTGTATATATATATATATATATATATGTGTGTGTGTGTGTGTGTGTGTGTGTGTGTATATATATATATATATATATATATATATATATATATATATATACACACACATACATACATATATACACATACATACATACATACATATATATACACACACACACATATATATACACACACATATATATATATATATATATGTGTGTGTGTATATATGTATGTATGTATGTATGTATGTGTATATATATATATATATATGTATGTATATATATATAATGTATATGTGTGTGTGTGTGTATATATATATATATATATATATATCTATGTGTGTGTGTGTGTGTGTGTGTGTGTGTGTGTGTGTATATATATATATATATATATATATATATATATATATATATATATATACACATAGATTGGAAGAAGGCGGCACTCAGTCAGACTATCAATGAAAAATGTGGGTCATTTATTTAGACCAAAAAAGGCCCATTTGGTCTAAATAAATGACCCACATTTTTCATTGATAGTCTGACTGAGTGCCGCCTTCTTCCAATCTATGCATATAGTGACCACGGTCACCA